>NC_133332.1:252938701-253052772 GCF_042186555.1 Aquarana catesbeiana | reverse complement strand
TACCGGATGCTGTATTGATAATCGCCTCCAATAATTCCTTATACAAAAAAGGGGGCATCCAGGGAGTCCCCATCTAGTGTTGGGATCGCAGTTTCTTGTACATAGTCCAGTATGCAACGGGTAAAAGGACCCTTACTCCAAGGATAGTGATGGAGCAAGATTAATTTTAAGAAATCTGCATTTGAAAACAGAACTAGATTAATGCTTAGTAATATGCAGATCTACATTTAGCACATTGAATAGCAGATTTTGCAGCATTATCCATGTCATTAGAGGCATGTTATAGACCCACCAGTTCATGTTAGATGGTTTTGTTCCAACCCCTGTATATTTATACTTTCGCTGGACAGCTTAGCCCCTTACAAGTGGGGGGAATAAAATAAATAAATCTATGGGCAGGATGAATAAAAAAAAAATGTTACAAGGAGAACTGTGTAGATATTACCAATTCTGCATCATATAGGTCAGGGAATTTCAGAATGAGGCTTACTTTATATAATTTTATAAATATTCATGAGCCAAAATTAACAAAAAACAAAAAAAACAAAAACCCCCATCAATGCCCCCTTACATCAGAGTCCTCATGAGAGTTCCAATTACATCAGTGGCCCTATGTAAGCCATAGGCATCCTCTCCAGACCTTAAAGCGATATTACAACACACACCATTTAATTTACATTGTACCTGCCATTTCTGTATATGGATGGCTCTAATTTTAACAAAAACAGACAGTACCTTTTTCCTTGTCGATATACAGAATAAGGGAAGAAATTGGCTGCACACTGATGTTCTTGAAGTCCATTTATTGGATGTTCCATACAAACGATACACACCACAGTTGCAATAGCCGGAACAGAGATGGACTAGTTTCGCAGCTACACTATGCTTACTCATCAGAACATCGGTGTGCAGCCTGTCTTCCCTTATTCAGTCTTTTACAGCAGACGAGCCAGGGCTTGCACCCATGTGAGGAGTCTCACGCTACTTATTGTGCCTGGAGTTTCTCACCTGGAGTGGCAATTTTCCTTTGCGGTCTACTTATCGATATACAGCTGTCACATGGCCCAGCTCTCCCCCAGCCTGTCTGCAGGGAAACATAAGCAGGAGGAGATGCTAGTCCTCTGCTGCTGGTCACATGTTCAAAAAAAAAAAAAAAAAAAAAAAAAAAGCCTTTGGAATACAGAGTAAAAAAAATATCAAACTGTTATACAAATATATAATTTGAATTCAAATTTCTATTATTGTTTGGCAACATGGAGCTTGCGGACAGTCGCAGGCTATGTCACTCCCCTCCAGCCTGTGTCTTAAGTGGGGTACACTAAGAAAAATCAGGCAACCGTTCGTCCAATTTTTTTTTCGTTTTGTGGTTTATCGTTTCTGATCATTGGTAGTCTCTCTTTTCTGATATTTCTCGTACGGGAACAGAGTTTGTCCCTTCGGGAATTTTCGTACGAAAATTCAGAATAGACTGTTGAAAGTTCTGTACACACCATACGAAAATTTTTTGGATGAAAGGGTTCACCCGATTTTCTTATAGAGTGTACGAGCCTTTAGAATAAGGTGGTGGTGAAGCCTACATTTAATCTACCCCCTCATTGAGTTTAGCGGGCATGGAGGAGGGAGGGAGTGGGTTGTCATTTACCACTGTGCATATGAAATAGGGAGAAAATGCTCAGCATATAAACTCACTGAAAACTGAGCATGTGCAGAGCTGCCAACACTGCGCTGCAAAATCCCTAGCTGAATTGGGGACATGGACAGAAGGGGGAGATAGAGAGCAGCAGGATCAACCAGGTTTTACACAGAATATAGAAAACGAATCTCATAGTATGAGCAGCATGTAATACACCGTTTATTGATGTGGGTTTGGTGACCCTTTAAACCCAAATGTGGGCAAATTGAGAATATGCCATCACAGGGCCGATCCTAGGGTAACAGACGCCTGGGTGTAGAAATATTTCTGGCACCCCAACATGGGCGTGATCATCTTACCAACTCCTCCACTTTACAAATGTTTCTATGGCAACGAGTGAAATACAGAGATGCTCCCTTAGGCTGGATTCGCACCTATGCATGTTTAGTGCTTTTTGCATTTTGCAGATTTGCACTACAGCCCATTTAACATGGTTTACTATGGAAAATGTTCTGTAGTGCAAATCTGCAAAATGCAAAAAGCACAAAAAATGCATAGGTGTGAATCCAGCCTTAAGAAGAAGTCTTTGTTACCCTGGGATCCTCCTATGATCTTTTAACAAGAAAATACAGAAAGAGCGTACACTGAGACCTGGAGGGGAGTCTGATGCACACAGAGAGGGCTTCTGTTAGAGAGTGTTAGAAAGAGCCCCCAGACATACTACAGGAGACGGTCAGAGACTGCAGACATACTACAGCAACGGTTCCTCTGATCAGGAGTCGGCTCACGCTGAATTGCCTGTGGCTGCTCCGCTGAGTAGCACCCAGATCTGTATTCCTGCAATGACTCCATTCTTTTCTCCACCAGGGATGGCGCTAGGCTGTGTGGCTTTCCCTCTGGTGGCACAGGGCAGCGGGGTTCTCTGATTGTGTTCTTACAGCACTGTCCTCTCCCTCTGGAGTCCTGGGTGTACATCCTTAAAAGCTGCACTTATACAGAACCCCCAGGACAAACCCCCCTCCATTAGTACAGACCTCCCCCTCCATTAGTACAACCCCCACCCCCCATTAGTGTACATAAAAACACCTGGCAGCAGCTGGAAAGGACAGCGTATCCGCGCCGCCCGGGTGGATAACAATTCACAGCAGGCAGGAGAGAGACAGAGGCCGACAACATGTGCCAGGCACAGACCGCCCCCCGCAGCGACGTTACCGCACGGCTGGTCTCTTCACAAAGACCAGCTGCTCCGCCTCCGATATCATCTCCGGCTGCTCTCCTTCTCTGACAGGAGGAGGGAAGGGGAGGGGAGGGGCTTGAGCAGGAAACATGGCAGCGGTGACCGGCAGAGAGCCACCTCTGGACACGAACAGGAAGAGGAGCACTCTGGCGCTTTAGCGCCCCCACCTCCCTGGCGCCCAGGTGCACTGCACCTGCCTAGAAACGGTGCTGTGCCATCAACCCAAGCTGGGAGCCAGATGTGGCCTTTAGGCTGTAGTTGAGACTGCCGTCATAGTCCATAGTTGCACTTTAAATAGTCCCCAGATTATCCAAAAACAAAAAGCCTCTGGCTGGAGCTCGGGCTGGCTTAGGAGGATCCCAACAGTGTCATTTAAAAATTAATCTTGCCCAAGAAGCAGCAGGGAGCAAGGAGGACCACGAGTACAGCAACACACCCAGGGATATACAACGAGAGAGACTGCCACATGTAACAAGCCTTTCTGCAAGACAGCATTGTGCTTAACCTTTCCCTTGCCCTGGGAGATCTTCAAAGCAGCCAGGTGGGCTGGTAGTTCCTGCAGTCAGTAGAGCTGGGATCAGCATCTACAGTGGAGTTGGCCTTAGTCTGGTATGCAACCTACAACACTTTGTGCTACTTGCCAAAGGACAGAGTTGCTAGTCCTTAGGAGACTTGTGTACCTTGATTATCAGACAGTCAGTGTTCACGAGAAAGACAGTTCTGGAGCGTGTACATAGGGAGGAAGTTGTCCCTGTTCTGTTGCAATCAAGCAGGGTATCCCATAATTCCCATCCAAGTTATTACCCTTAATAAAAACCAAGCTCTAGTGGGATTTATTTAAATGCTCCTCCAAACACAAATGCTATGTAGTAGTCTTAGTGCAGGATGTTAAGCAAAAACCCTAGTTAGACTTACCGGTAACGGTATTTCTACGAGTCTTTCAGGACAGCACCTGGAGAGAGCGCAGCTCCACCCACTTTTCCCAGGAAACACTGCAGTCAGTTTTTTCTTTAAAGACCGGACACTTCCACCATGGCCTCAGTTGTTCATAGAGTACCTCCAGCCATGCTGAAATTAGATAAGCAGAACATAGCAATAACACCACATTTTTATAAACCAATTAGGGCGGGTCATCGGTGCTGTCCTGAAAGACTCGTAGAAATACCGTTACCGGTAAGTCTAACTAGGGTTTTTCTCCCCTCGTCTTTCAGGACAGCACCTGGAGATGATAAAAGAGTACTTACTCTAGGGTGGGACCACCGCCTGCAGGACCTTCCTGCCAAACGATTGATCCGCTGCTAATAGCAAGTCCAACCTGTAGTGGCGGGTGAAGGTGGAGAAGCTTGTCCACGTGGCCGCTTTACAGATCCGGCCTGGAGAAGCCCCCGCTCTTTCTGCCCAGGACGTTGCTACTGCCCTTGTTGAATGGGCCATTACCCCTGTGGGAGGATCAGCCCCTGCAGCTCTGTAGGCTTCACTGATCGCCATTCTAAGCCATCTGCCTATAGTGCTTTTAGAAGCACAATGACCCTTGCGTGATCCAGAAAAAAGAATAAAAAGAGAATTTGTCTTCCTAAACTCTCTCGTAATCTCTAAATAATGGAGTAAACATCTCCTCACATCCAGGGTATGAAAAGCCTCCTCTTTAGAGTTGGATGGTGTAGGGCAAAAAGTAGGTAAAACTATCTCCTGTGCCCTATGAAAAAAGGTTGCGACCTTTGGCAAGAAGCCCGGGTCAGTTTTCAGCACTACCCGGTCTGAAAATATCAAACAAAAGGGTTCTACTATGGATAGAGCCTGTAACTCACTAATTCTTCTGGCTGAGGTCACTGCCACCAAAAGAACCAGCTTAAGCGTCCATACTTTTAAAGTTGCTTCCTGTGGTGGCTCAAAAGGTGATCTGATCAACCCTTGTAGCACCAGAGATAAATCCCATTTAGGAAAGGATTTGAAAGGTACCGGCCTAAGCCTGGCCAATGCTTTGAAAAATCTCACTATAAATGGTTCTTGAGATAACTTTCTCTCAAGAAACACCGACAAGGCAGCTACCTGGACCTTCAGGGTACTGGCTGCCAGCCCCATCTCCCTACCCTCATTGAGAAACTCTAAAATTGAGGGCAACTCCTGTGGTGAACATTTTTTAGTCATGCACCAGGAATTAAACCGCTTCCATGTCTTAAAATAAATACCCCTGGTAACCTTCTTTCGGCTATTTAACAGGGTTGATACCAGCTTATCTGAGAAGCCCCTTCTTTTTAGCAGCTGCTCCTCAGTAACCAACCTGTCAGCCTGAGCTGATTGACATTTGGATTCTGAAGGGGTCCCTGGGATAGCAGATCCTTTCGAAGAGGGAGAACCCAATGTGGTTCCACTGCCAACCTCTGTATGGTTGCAAACCAGGGCCTCTTGGGCCAAAAAGGAGCCACTAGGATCAAACTTGTGGTCTCTCGCTGTAGTTTTTTCAACACCCAAGGGATCATTTGAAAGGGGGGAAAGGCGTAGCACAAGTGGAAGTTCCATGGTTGTGCCAGCGCATCCAAACCTTTCGCCTGATCTTGCCTGTTTAGTGAGTAATAGACTCTCACCTTTGCATTCTTGTGGGATGCGAACAGGTCTATCTGAGGAGTTCCCCATTTCATTGTTAATTCCTGGAATACCTCCTTGTTCAGACTCCATTCTGCCTCTAGTATCCTTTCTCTGCTTAGAAAATCTGCCACTAGATTCAGCTCTCCTTTTAGGTGTACAGCTGTTAGGGACTTTACGTTGCCCTCTGCCCAGGATAGCAACTGAACTGACAAGGCTAGCAAGACCTTGCTTCTCGTGCCCCCCTGTCTTGTAACATATGCCACTGCTGTGGCATTGTCTGATAGCACCTGAACATGGTGCCCCGGACTATTTCCTCGAAAGCCCATAGTTCTAGGAGAATAGCCCTTAATTCCCTCCAATTGGAGGATCTCCTGGCTTCCCTTTTTGTCCAATTGCCTTGAGCCATCTGTCCTTCCAGGTGGGCTCCCCACCCCCAGGAACTCGCATCTGTTGTTAATCTCCTCTCCTGGGGAAAAAACCAGAGCAGGCCCTTGTTCAGATTGGAGTGTCTCCTCCACCACCAGAGCTTCCTCTGAACTCGGGGAGATATTGTTATCTTTTCTAGGGACTCTCCATAAGACCAACTTTTCAAAATTGTCTGTTGAAGTTCCCTTGCGTGCAAACGTGCCCACTGTACTGCAGGTATTGCTGCAGTAAGGAGCCCCAAAACAGACATCACTGCCCTGATAGAAATTGGCAGGTTTGTCTGGGCCTTTTTTACAGCGTTCTGAAGCTTTACTATCTTCTCCTCTGGGAGATACATTTTTCCCTGTATGGAGTCGATAGTGTAACCTAGAAAGGTTATTGCCTGTGATGGAATCATGTTCGATTTTTCCTCGTTTATTAACCACCCCAGGCTCTCCAGATGCCTCCTTGTCCTTTGTAGATCTCTCTCCAATATGTGCCTTGATTTGGCAAATATTAGCAGATCGTCTAAATATGGGACAATCGAGATTCCTTCTATTCTGAAAGGGGCTAAGGCCTCCGCCAGAATCTTTGTAAATATCCTCGGAGAGGATGACAGCCCGAAAGGGAGAGCTCTGAATTGCAGACGTAGGACAGATCCCCCTATCCTGATTGCAAATCTGAGGTGCTTCTGCGATGCTGGGGCTATAGGCACATGGAGATATGCATCTCTTAGGTCTATGGATACCATAAAGCAGTCTGGGGTCAGGAGACCCTTTACCGAAAAGATCGTATCCATCTTGAACTTTTTGTACCTGACCGCTCTGTTGAGTATCTTCAGGTTCAAGATCAATCTGAACTTGCCTGAAGGCTTCTTCACCAAAAAGATGTGAATAGCACCCCTGTTCTAACTCGTTGGGGGGAACACTTACTACCACCTTCTGCTGAATTAACTCCTGCAGAATTGCTGACATAGCCGTAAGCTTCTCCGGGTCTCTGGGAGCCTGAGTTAAATAAAACCGAACCGGAGGGGGTTGGGCAAACTCCAGTCCGTAACCCTCCCTTATAGTTTTTAGGATAAATGGACTGTCTGTTATCCTCTGCCACTGTGGGAAGAAGGTTTGTAACCTTGCTCCCACAGACTGGGGACCGTCACTGGCTTTTTGTATTTGGGGTAGGGGGGCGAAAGAGTACCCCTGACTTGCCCCTGCCTCTGAGACCTCCAAGGTCTTTTATATCCTGTCTCCTTTGAGTCTGTGGTTTTCCGAAAAGGACGAAAATTTTTGTTGCCCTGAGGAACCACCTTTTTCTTAATGGGGAAGGCCTTCCTTTTGTCAGCCATTCTCTCAAGAATGGCTTCAAGACCTGGGCCAAAAACCAAATCCCCCTCAAAGGGTAAACCGCATAACTTGGCTTTAGAGGCTGTGTCCCCGGTCCAAGTCTTGACCCACAGAGCTCTGCGCGTTGAATTGATTAGGGCAGATGATCTGGCCAACATCCTAACTGATTCCGCCGAAGCATCTGCTATATATCCAACGGCTTTCATAAGCACTGGTAAGGTCTCTAAAAGATCCTTACGAGGTGTAGCTGCCTCGATATGAACCTTCAGTTGTTCCAACCAGTGCTCCAGGTTTCTGGCTACCACTGTCGATGCCATAGCTGGCTTTAAATTTGCAAGGGTGGAATCCCAAGCTTTCTTTAGCAGGGAGTCAGCCCTCTTGTCCATGGGGTCCTTGAGGATACCCATGTCCTCAAACGCGAGGTCAGTGTTTCGACACCTGAGAGAAGGCCGCATCCAGTCTAGGCTTTTTATTCCAGACCTGTGCGCTATCTTCCTCAAAGGGAAACCTGCGTTTGAGGGATCTAGAAAAGAAGGGGGCCCTCTCTGGGTCCTTCCATTCTCTCTTAACTGTTTCTGACAGAAACTTGTGCACCGGAAACATCCTGTGTTTCACTTCACCCATGCCTTGAAACATCTTATCGTGTAACGACAGCTGGGCCTTGTCCTCTGTAATATTAAGAGTAGTGTGGATAGTTTTTAGTAGATCATCCACCTCCTCTAGAGACAACTTATATCGAGAAGAAGAAGATTCTCTCTCTTCCTCTGCTTCTTCCTCTGATTCTGTAGCCACGCTACGATTTTCCTCCTCCGAGTCACTGTCACCCCTATATGCGGAAACAGAAGACTGGGAACGAGGTACTGAGCTGCCTGCGGCTGGACGTTTGTCAAGGTAGGATTTAAATGACTCAAAAGTCTCCACCAAATCCTTCCTAAATGAGCTCAGTAAGTCCTGCTGAACCACAGGTACACCAAGAGTGGTTTCCTCCTTCACTAAGTCTGCAATGCACCCTTTGCATAACACTTTTGCCCAAGACTCTTTAAGCACATTTTTACAAGATGGGCATTTTCTTTTAACAGGAAAAGACGAATGCTTGGTCTTTTCTTTTGCCTTCTGAAATACACAAACAAAAGAACACCTATAAACAGTATGCTGAAAAAGAGTGGAAGAGCTAACACTTTAACCCCCCTCCTTCACTCAGCCAGTAAATCCCCCCACAGATTTACTTCACAATCTTAAACACATTTACTTTCTGCTTCAATACACAGGAAGAATGCTGCAGGCTCTTTTCAACATTTACCAAAGAGGGAACTAAAACATGCCCATAGAGTAAGTTACAGAGACACGCTGTCCCCGCTTACCTGGGCCTGGCTGACTTGTGTGGCTCCTGCCACCACCGATTGTTCCTCCTCCATATTGACAGGATCTGCAATGGTGTTTGGTGCTTGTTTTTTAAACTTTCCCGGTCCACTCGCCGCTGCGAGGGCCGGAAATGACGTCAGCCGGAAGAGACCCGCCCTCCCCTCCTGCGTTCCAGCGGCCGGAACCGGAAGCCGCGTCGCTAGAGGTCCCGCCCCCGGCCGTAGTGACGCGCTCGCCACCGGAACCCGGAAGGCTGAGCGATGGGGTTGAAGAGGAGACGCCGCTCCTTCCAAGCCAGCCGCCGGTCTAAAGGAGCTGGGACCCCCCGCAGCCTGACCCTCGCCGGGTATGAAGAGGAGAGGACGCCGGAGCAACCCCCGCACGTGAAGGGAGGAAGCTGGGCTGGCCTGCACAAACAAAAACAGAAATACCGGTATGCCCCAAACTCTCTCCACCTGGAGACAGCGCAGCACACCCCTGGTTCCCTGCAGCGCTTCCACCATGGCGGAGGAAACACTACAACTGAGGCCATGGTGGAAGTGATTGGTCTTTAAAGAAAAAACTGACTGCAGTGTTTCCTGGGAAAAGTGGGTGGAGCTGCGCTCTCTCCAGGTGCTGTCCTGAAAGACGAGGGGAGAAATTTAGTTTTTGGCTCCTTCTGTAGTCAAGGGAGCAGTAATAGTCCATTCAGGATTTGAAGAGGCTGAAAGTGACCGCTTCCCCCTATTTCTGGAAGAGGTTATCAGAATATGGGGCTCAGAGAGGCAAATTACCAGCCTTTTTATCATACCCTAGCCAATCCCTGGAGTGGCATGCCCAGAAGGCGGTTGGGAAGGTGATAATTAGTCTGGAGCCCTGGAGAGAGGGTTCTTTCCTGGTCAGAATGTTCTGAAGCCTCTGGGGCTGCTGCCCCCTGAGGCAGCCTGTGGACTGTGTAGCTGTTTTGAGAACTTAAATCAATCTCTGAGGAACTGGTTACAGGACTTAATCTTACAAAATCTGGTCTGGTAGAAGGATAGTATTCCTCACTGGACCATGTCAGGTGGAAGCTGGAAAGTGTGCAGCTGTCCTAGGGATACCTACAGCAGAATCTATTTGAATGTTTGAGTACTTGAGGAATCTGAGAGTGGTGTTTTTTGTTATTTTTTATATTTCCTCTACTCCGCTTTGCTAATTATCCATAAACCTAAAATTCCCTGGTTCCCCCTAGCCCTCAGGTGGGAGTCAGATTTTTTTCCTACTCTGATCTTGCCCATTTACTGTTCGTTCCAGGTATTCCCCCCAGATATTTTGCCCAATTCAAAAAAAAAAAAAAAAAAAAAAAAATTTATAACATAAAATACAAAAACTAGTAAGGTCTACACCGAACATTGTGGGTAACCACCTTCAAATACTCCTGTATCCTCAACCAAGCTTTTGTTTATTCTGTATTATCCAAGCATTGACCTTGTACCTTTTGTAGCAAAGTCACTTTAACCTTTGTTAGTATTTCATACAACAGCTGAACTCTCACCTAAAAAGATAGTTAAAAAAAAAAATAAAAACATAAGCACAAACATTACTTATTTAAAGCTGCAACTAGCATTTTAAAACCCCTCACCAAGAATCAGCCTATACCCTTGAAGCCATGTAGAGGACATGCACAACAGATCCCTAAGCCTGGGCCCGGAGCTGCTCAGTACTGGACGAGGCTGGGAGGCAGGAATGGCGTTATGCCACAATACATAAAAAAAAAAAAAAAAAAAAAAAATCCTGTATAGCAGATCCTTATCAGGGAGTTGGTCGTTGCCAGGACTTGAAATTGAGAAGCTATACACACACGCTCCTAACTGAGGAGGTACAAAAGGAGGGTGCATGAGAAATGGCTACAAGGGCAACACAAGTGGGGAGAAAGCTGAAAAGGCACCAAGACCTAGAAACCAAGCAGATAAAAGACTTGGAAATGCCATGAAATCTTGCTGGAGGCTGTTGCTAGAATGTATGCACCTGGAAAGCAGCACACACTTGTTAAACATATCTACCTCAACCCAACCCTTGTTCAGCATTGGGTTGGAAACGACCCATTAATAAAACTAGTAAAGATCAGATTTACGAAAAAAAAAACAAAAAAAAAAACAAACATTTATAAAAATGTCAAGAAATGTCAAACATGGCAGGGAAATGTTAAAGCACTGACTTCCTTGCTGATTAAGTCTGTATTTGCATAATAGATAAAAGGGGCGCAGAGAGGGTTTATCAAAAAGTAGAACTTTAAAGAGTAAATATTTTAATATATCTTCATGTGACAAAACTGTAGAAATGACACTTTGCTACAATGTAAAAGTAGTGAGTTTACAGCTTGTATAACAGTGTAAATTTGCTGTCCCCAATTACCAATCCATTTAAATATAGTATTCTAACCGCTTGCCAACCGTATACTGTGTGGTGTATGTATGCACACACATTAATGTGTAAACTGCTGGCAACAAAAGTGAGTACACCCCTAAGTGAAAATGTCCAAATTGGGCCCAAAGGGTCAATATTTTGTGTGGCCACCAATATTTTCCAGCACTGCCTTAACCCTCTTGGGCACCAGAGCTTCACAGGTTGCCACTGGAGTCCTCTTCCACTCCTCCATGACGACATCACAGAGCTGGTGGATGTTGGAGACCTTGTGCTCCTCCACCTTCCTTTTGAGGATGTCCCACAGATGCTCAATAAGGTTTAGGTCTGGAAACATGCTTGGCCAGTCCATCACCTTTGCCATCAGGTTCTTTAGCAAGTCAATGGTCGTCTTGGAGGTGTGTTTGGGGGTCGTCATGTTGGAATACTGCCCTGCGGCCCAGTCTCTGAAGGGAGGGAATCATGCTCTGCTTCAGTATGTCACAGTACATGTTGGCATTCATGGTTCCCTCAATGAACTGTAGCTCCCCGGTGCCGGCAGCACTCAACCCAGTCTCTGAAGGGGGGGGGGGGGGGGTCAAATCATGTTTGGCTTCAGTATGTCACATTACATGTTGGCACTCATGGTTCCATCAATGAACTGCCGGCAGCACTCATGCAGCCCCAGACCATGACACTCCCACCACCATGCTTGACTGTGGGCAAGACACACTTGAATTGGATGCAGTGTGCACCATCTGGTCTGAGCACTGACAGACTGACACCCCCCACCCACCCATTCAACCTCTGCAGCAACGCCGACAGCACTCATACGTCTATTTCCCAAAGACAACCTCCGGATATGAAGTGCGCTCAACTTCTTTGGTCGACCATGGTGAGGCCTGTTCTAAGTGGAACCCGTCCTGTTAAAACCGCTGTATGGTCTTGGCCACTGTGCTGCAGCTCAGTTTCAGGGTCTTGGCAAACTTTTTATAGCCTGGGCCATCTTTATTTAGAGCAACAACTTTTAGATCCTCAGAGAGCTCTTTGCCATGAGGGGCCATGTTGAGCTTCCAGTGACCAGTAAGAGTGAGAGTGATAACACCAAATTTAACACACCTTCTCCCCATTCACACCTGAGACCTTGTAACACCATAGTGTCACATGACACCAGGGAGGGAAAATGGCCAATGGGCCCAATTTGGACATTTTCACTTAAGGGTGTACTCACTTTTGTTGCCAGCGGTTTAGACATTAATGGCTGTGTGTTGAGTTATTTTGAGGGGGACAGCAAATTTACACTGTTATACAAGCTGTACACTCACTACTTTACATTGTTGCAAAGTGTCATTTCTTCAGTGTTGTCACATGAAAAGATATAATAAAATATTTACAAAAAAATGTGAGGGGTGTACATACATAAAAATTAAAGCGTAATACTCCTAACACACAACATACAGTGCATTGAAGAAGTATTCACACCCCTTGAAATTCTCCACATTTTGTCATGTTATAACCAGAAACATAAATGTATTTTATTGGGATTTTATGTGATAGACCAACAAAAAGTGGCACATAATTGTGAAGTGGAAGGAAAATGATTTTCAAAGTTTTTTACAAATAAATACCTGAAAAGTGTAGCTTACATTTGTATTCAGCCCCCCTGAACACACATACTTTTAGCCTGCAATCTCCCAGTTTTCAGCCCACTGAAATTCTGCAAAAAATCCTAGGGATTCCTTCAACGCCCTCTAGTGGTCACAACAGTTTTACAGTCAGCACATGATCCATAATGCTGGAAAACAATTTATTTTTTGGCAAAGGTGTAAAGACCTAGTCGGCGACTCATGGCAGTTTGCTACAGAAGTGACGTTCCGTCACCGCCATCTTGCTACACCCCACACTTGTCCACAGTAAGGATACACCAAGAAGGTGGAAGCAGAAAGGTTGTTACACCCACCAGAGTTTTGCATTTTACACGTATTTATAACAATAAAGTGAGTTTCTATAGTGAAATACAGTACTTAGAACTCCGTCTGACTTCTTAGATATTGAATTTTAAAAGCAGCGAACTACTTCTGTCAGGATTAACAAACCTGTGAGATGAGCGGGGTTGCTGTTGCTTTTAAAATTCAAGATCTAAGTAGTCAGGCGGAGTTCTGTATCCTGTATTTCACTATATAAACTGAGTTTACTGTTATAAATACGTGTAAAAACGCAAAACTCCGGTGGGTGTAACATGTCCGCGTTCCCCCTTCTTAGCGTATCCTTACTGTGAACGAGTGTGGGGTGTAGCAAGATGGCGGCGATGGAACGTCACTTCCATAACAAACTGCGATGGGTCGCCGAATAGGTCATCACAAAGGCAAACCACCATAGCGCCTTTTTTTATATGGGCTGCAAGGAACAGTACAAATCTGTAATTATAGTGGTGCAGTTATATTTTGAAATCAACAAAAAAAATTTTACAAAAATGTTTTCAGCATCTCCTATGTCAGGGATATAAAATTAGCAGACCTCCAGCTGTTGTAGAACTATAAGTCCCATGAGGCATAGCAAGAATCTGACAGCCACAAGCGTGTAACCCAGAGGCAGAGGCATGATGGGACTTGTAGTTTTGCAACAGCTGGAGGTCCGCTAATTGCATATCCCTGTCCTATGTCATCCCACCGTTCCTCCAGTATGTTAAACAGGTACTGAAAAAGCTACAATTCCAATGTTGTCTTAATTATAGAATACATTAAAGTAAAACCATAGGCAAAACTTAATTTTCTCCATTTTGGATAGAGTAAGGGAAGGTGAAAACCCCTGTCAGTTTTTTGCCGTCTGTGTCCCCATTGGGGACATTCCCCTTCACTTCCTGTCCCATTGGCCAAACAGGAAATTAAGGTAATAACCTTTGGGATTCCCATCCCAGGTCACCAGAATTAGCGTCCCTTATGATTTCCTCTTACTTTGGGGACAATGCAAAATATGGGATTTTTTACTTTCAATAATGGTAAACAGGACAAGAAGGGGATCAATATTCCTAATAGGGGACACAGACAGCAACGCAAACTTCACAACTCCACTATATAATATAAATAAAATAAAAAAAGCATTTTTGATTGCACATGATTGGATGATGGAAGTCAACATTTACTAAGCTGGAGCAACTTTGCAAAGTGCACTGTCAATTTGCCTTTAGTAAATCAGCTAGTCAGTGCAAGATCCTGCCCTCTGCTTTGGAAATGGCAGAGACACACATGTCTGCGCATGTGCACTGGGGGCGTTGGAGATCTCAATGCTTGCGCAGACATGCCATGGATCTCTGCCTGGTCCCACGGATGTGTTTGCATTCATACCTGAGTGTTTGTATGAGAGTTGGTGTACAGCGTTTTTAAAGCGCTTTTGAGCTATGGCGTTTTTAATTAGCCAAAAGAAAAATTATCTGCTTCATCATTTCTTACTATGTTTTTCATCCACTTATTTACTTTTTTGTAAGGGGTTGAGAGTTAGGGTTAAAAATGTTAGCGATTAGGGGTTGTTCGAGCACAATATATTAGGATTAGGGTTATTTTATTTCTTTATTATGTACTTTATTTTATTTGAGCAAAAAGAAAAAAAAACATTGATGGACAAAGCATGCTAAAACGCACAAAAAAGCAACAACGTACTCAAGACAAAAAAAAAAAAAAAAAAACCCAATGCCAGCCCCTTCCCATAGATCCTTTATACACCAAGTAATTGTAAGCCTAACCTGCAAATACCTCATTAGTACCGTTCTTTATAGCCGCGCTCCTCCAAGTGTAGCTTTAGATTGGAGGAGAGCGCTCACGTGACCATCCATAAAAACAGCGGAGGAGAGCGATCACAAGACCGGCGCTACAGAGAACGGAGCAAAAAAAAAAAAAAAAAAAAAAAAAAAACCCTGCCGACACCCTGTTTTAAACACATTTTAAAATGTTTTTTCCTTTTTTTGTTTTATAAGAGTGTGTTTGTGACATATCAATCCATCTATCCACACACAAGCACGTGTGTTTGAGCTTTGGGGTGCACACCCCAATTCAATAGGCTGCTCACACCTACAAGAAAGCCACGATGACTTCATGGACTAGTGCACCTGCGCCCCCCTGTACAGGGATATTAGGGATTTGAAATATTTTATCTAGGCAGCATGACATTCCTCTTTAAAAATTGGGCCGGACTGGAGCATAAAAGAATGACAGGGCTACATAGGGGCTAAGAGATAAAGGAGCCAACAGTCTAGAGTGTAATATTGAGCATGTGAGGACAGATAAGGGATAAACTAAACGACAAAAAGCTGGGGGGGGGGGGGGGGAGACTGCAGAAATGTGTAAAAATAGCAGCAAATAGGCATCATAAGCACTTGTGGCCAGGGGTTAAAACCCCATTACATTACATGGCAGCTCAGGTGATGCACATGCTCAGGTAAAACAAATTATACAACACGGGATGAGAAAAGCCTGCGGTGCTTGTGCCTCTGGAGTAGCAGTCCTGGGGTACCAGAAGAATACACTATGGGGCATTTCCACGTTCTGTGTACTGTGGGAGACCAGATATAGTGAATGCAGGGTCCTGGGTTTAGTAACACTTTAATATATCACCCTATATGGTTGGCAACCAGGCAAGCATTAAATGGATTAACACAATTTAACATACAAAGTGATTAACAAAAAGGACTAGGAATAAGGACATTTGGCATCCAGATCATCATAAACCATAGCAAGGCCACCACAAGAACAGTAGTGAGCAGTAAAGTTTAATTTACTGAGTGCTAGAACTATATTGCCAGAGAGTATTTATTGCAGGAATGTTAGCATTACAGGAGGGGCAGTCCTTTTGAGAGGTTCTTATGTCAGCTATCATTTAGGCACTTAACCTGCATACAGTATAGGTAGGATATCTTGGCACAGGTGCAAGGTAGATGTGGTTCAGTATAATGCAGTAGAAGGGGCAGTCTAGGCTTGGAATAAGTGCGGTATAGAGTGCAGTATGGATTAGGTACACTTAGAATTCTGCTCTTAGTGGCTCAGTCCCTGCTAGCAGTATCAGCAATGGGCAAATAGCCCTCTCACCAGTCCCCAGGATGCTGGGAGAACTCTTGCTGTAGAAAAAGGGGCCCCCTCAGTCTCTCCCCAAACAACTCTGGTGATCAGTGGTGGGAAGCAGAGGGTAAGTAGACTCTCTCATCTCCCTGTAGCAACAGTGCAAGTGCTCTGATATGGGTGGTGCTGTGCTGCCCCTCAGATGTCCTCACTCCTAGTCTCAAGCGCCAATCTTTGCCGATAAATTTTACCGCTGACAAATATTCAGACAGAGGTGCTCTCTCTGTCCAACTCCCTTGGTGCCAAGAGGAAGAGCTTTCCCAGGCAGTTTAATAAAAATCTCTCTCCTACGGCACAAGGCCTATTGGGATCTGTTGCGTAAAGAGTCTATTCGTCCCATTATATGGCTGCCGTCTCAGACTACAACTCCAGTCTATGTGCTTGTTTAGCTTTATCACACCTACTGGCCAGAAGAGAATGGTGCAGCATAAAAGTAACTCAGTAAAGGGAGGGAATAAAAGGCAACATCACCTTATCCATATTCCTGTAGCCCAGCACCTGGTTGAAGCACCTAGGCACTTATTTTTGCACATGAACGTAGCACTTTACTCTCGATGAGTATAGGACTAGGACTTGCCCTGAAAGTCTTTGAGGGTGGTCTTTTGGTCAGGTTCTCCTTTAGGGTTTTCTTTAGGGAAGCACCATCTAGTACTTCGATGGAACTAGCCCTTGGCCTCCTAAAGAATAGGGTCCACCTGGTGGGATTGTGTGTTCTTTTTTTATTGCAGTTAGCCTTGTGTGCACACCAATTATACAGAGCAGGGATCTTCCACTTACCCAGCTGTCAGACGAAGTCCCGCCTCCTGGGCCAGCTCCTATGATAGGCAGCACACTGGTGACATCCATCATTGGAGGCAGGAATTCTGAGGACAGCGGCCCCACGGGGTAAGTAAGAGATCCCCGCTCTGTATAATCCGTCTGCTCTCTTCGCTCGCTATGCACTGGTCACAGGTAAGACTGAGCTGATGGGCACTGATGACTAATACACTCTTCAAATGTGCTTTAAAATACATGGTTTTCCCTTTTATGAACAAGGAAATAATGACGTTATGCGGTTGGGCTGGTATAATGCTATGAAGCTGGTATAAATGATTTCCAGAAATAACGTATATACACACACATCATACAATTTGTTACCTAAACACATACCACATACACTGCATATCTGATTTAATGAAAATATGCTTATAATATAGTAAACCATTTGCAAAAAAAAATAAAGTACCCGGATTTCTGGTCACTTTAGAAGAGAAACTCATTGTAACTTTTCAAAGTCAGCTTGTGCAACAGTAACAATATTGACATGAGCTGCTGGCAAGGAAGAGATACTATGTAACATAAAGAACTGTAAATCAGTAAACAACTTTTTAACCAATTTCCAGACCTCCTGCCGTCGTTACACACCGGTACTTTGACATTAAATACCGGGGTTATGGTAACAGATAGCTGCCATAAACCTAGTATTTTCTGAAATGGTGGGCGGTCCACTTTAAGATAAATAGTCTCCGTGGCGGATTCACCACAAGATCACTTTATCAGCGGCAGGAGAGGTGCCTTTCCTCTTACCGGAGCCGGTGGTAGCGGCGGAGACGATCCTTACCCCTCAGAGGCAAGTCGAGTGAGGGAATGATGGCCCCCACTCGGCTCAATTCCATTGGATGACAGAAGCCATGTCAAGTGTCACTTTCACCCAACGGCCTAAATAAAAAAAAAGAAAAAAGGGACTTAAATTTAATTTTAGTATCAAATGTGAGCTCTGAGGTCTATTTGACCCCAGATCTCACATTAAAGAAGTCCTGCCATGCTTGTTATAGGAAGAAAAGGGATCCAAAATTTTAATTTTATTTTTTAAAAGTAAACAGGGTAAAAATAAAACGTTAAATGAGAAAATAATGTTTTTTTTTTTAAATCGTCCTGTCCCGCCGTGCAGAACTGTGTTCAAACCACACATGTGAGGTATCACCGCGATCGTTAGAGCAAGAGCAAAAAAGTTCTAGCAAAAGACACCCCCTGTAACTGAAAACTGGTAACCTGTAGAAAATTTTAAACATTGGCTATGGAGATTTTTTAAGTGTCAAAGATTGTTTGCTATGCCACAAGCGGGCGCAATTTTGAAGCATTACATGTTGGGTATCAATTAACTCTGCGTAACTTTATCTTTCACAGTATGAAAAAAGTTTGGGTTAACTTTACTGTTTTCTTATAATTAAAAAAAATGTATTTTTTTCCCCCAAAAAAATTGCATTTGTAATACCACTGCACAAATATGGTGTGACAAAGCATGGCAGCGACTGCCATTTTATTCTCTAGGGTGTCTGAAAAAAAAAAAAAAAAAAATTATATATATATATATATATATATATATATATATATATATATATATATATATATATATATATATATATATATATATATATATATATATATATATATATATATATATATATATATATATATATATATATATATATATATATATATATATATATATATATAATATTTGGGGGTCCCAAGTAATTTTCTAGCAAAAAACCTGATTTTAACTTATAAACAACAAGTTTGAAAAAATAGGCCTGTCCTTAACCGCTTGCCGACCAGCGCACATTGTTACATAGTAAGTGAGGTTGGAAAAAAAAAAAAAAAAAAAACACAAAGTATCAAGTCCAACCCATGTGTGTGATTATATGTCAGTATTACATTGTATATCCCTGTATGTTGTGGTCATTTTAGGTGTTTATCAAATAGTTTCTTGTAACTATCAATGCCCCCCACAGACCACCGCCTGTGGAAGGGAATTCCACATCCTTGCTGCTCTTACAGTAAAGAAGCCTCTACGACTACGTAGTTTAAGGTTAAACCTCTTTTTTTCTAATTTTAATGAGTGGCCACGAGTCTTATTAAACTACCTTCCGCAAAAAAGTTTTATCCCTATTGTGGGGTTACCAGTACGGCATTTGTATATTGAAATCATATCCCCTCTCAAGCGTCTCTTCTCCAGAGAGAATAAGTTCAGTGCTCGCAACCTTTCCTCATAACTAATATCCTCCAGACCCTTTATTAGCTTTGTTGCCCTTCTTTGTACTCACTCTATGTACGTCGGCAGAATGGCACTGGCAGGCAAAGGGGTGTACAGCTATGTCCCCTTTAAGAAGCTGTATCGCGAGCGCGCCACCTGAGGCACGCGGTCTCCATAACCTCTGGTCCCATGGACTCTATGTCCGCGATCGTGTTACGGAGAGGAAGAACAGGGAAATGCTTACGTAAATAAAACATTCCCAGTTCTGCCTAGTGACAGGACAGTGATCTACTGCTCTCCGATTGAGAGCAGTGATCACTGTCCTGTGTGTTGAAGCCCACCCCCACCCACAGTTAGAATCACTCCCTAGGACACACTTAACCCCTTTATAGCCCCTAGTGGTTAACCCCTTCACTGCCAGTGTCATTTACACAGTAATTAAGGCATTTTTAATCACACTGATCGCTGTATAAATGACAGTGGTCCAACAAAAATGTCCGATATATTGTCGGGAAAAAAAACAAAATGCCAAAAAAACTATCCTCTATTTTGTAGACGCTATAAATTTTGCGCAAATCAATACGCTTGTGTCTTTTTACCAAAAATACGTAGAAGAAGAATACATATGGGCCTAAACTGAGGAAAATTTTTTTTTTTTTTTTTTTTTATATATTTTTGGGGGATATTATAGTAAAAAATAATGCGTTTTTTCAAGAAATTGACGCTTTTTTTGTTTATCGTGCAAAAAAATAAAAACTGCAGAGGCGATCAAATACCACCAAAAGAAAGCTCTATTTGTGGGGAAGAAAAAAAAAAAAGTCAATTTTGTTAGGGCACAGCGTCGCACAACCTCACCATTGTCAGTTAAAGTGACGCAGTGCCGAATCGCAAAAAACGCTCTGGTCTTTGGGCAGCCAAATCGTCCAGGGCTGAAGTGGTTAAAGCAGAGTTACAGGGGAAAAAAAAAAACCAAGTTAGACTTACCGGTAACTTGTTTTCCAGGAGTCTTTCAGGACAGCACCTTGAGAGCGTGGCTCCACCCACTTGACAGGAAACATATCTCCACCAAACTTTAAAAGGAGGCTCCTTCCCACTTATCAGTAGTAGTAGTAGTAGTAGAGAACCTCCGGCCCAAGCTGGAACACATAATCAGAATATGGTTAGTCACAGCATAGTAATTTAATACAATAAGGACGGGTTGCTGCTGTCCTGAAAGACTCCTGGAAAACAAGTTACCGGTAAGTCTAACTTGATTTTTCCCTTAACGTCTTTCAGGACAGCACCTTGAGAGGATAACAGACTTACCCACTTAGGGAGGGACCACAGCCTGCAAGACCTTTCTGCCAAAAGCCTGTTCACTGGCTGACAGAAGATCCAGCCTGTAATGACGGACAAACGTAAGGTAACTTGACCACGTAGCCGCCCTACAAATCTGATCTGGGGTGGCACCAGCCATTTCTGCCCATGTAGTGGCCTGAGCCCTGGTAGAATGCGCCTTAATTCCCAGCGGGGGAGATAGCCCCGATTGAGAGTAGGCTGCTAGAATAGCCGATTTAAGCCATCTAGCTATAGACCCCTTAGAAGCTTGTTGGCCCTTCTTTTTACCAGAAAAAAGTATAAATAGAGAATCCGAGGATCTAAAGTTACTTGTTACCTCCAGATACTGTAATAAAGTCCTTCTTACATCCAAATTGTGGAATTTGCCTTCTTTTTCCCCCGAAGGGTTAGAGCAAAAGGTTGGCAGGATGATCTCTTGCGACCTATTGTGTGCTGACGCTACCTTTGGCAATAAACCCGGATCGGTTTTAAGTATAATCCTATCTGTGTAGATAGTTAAAAAGGGTCTCTTAACAGATAGGGCGTGCAGCTCACCAATTCTCCTTGCTGATGTTATTGCAACTAAGAACAAGGTCTTAAGAGTAAGATTCCTTAGAGAGATTTCTTGTAGTGGTTCAAAAGGTTCCTTTGTAAGGGCTTGCTGGACCACTGATAGATCCCAATTGGGAAAGTGCTTAGCCGAAGCTGGTCTAGATCTGATAAGTGCCTTGAAAAATCTTATAACCAAGGGCTCAGAAGAGATTGGTCTTTCTAGAAATACTCCCAAAGCAGCTACTTGAACTTTAAGGGTGCTGACTGACAATCCCTTGTCTGTCCCCTCTTGAAGAAATTCCAAAATTGACACTAAATTTTTTACTTTTCTCTAAGTCAAATGACAAAAAGAGTTGAAGACCTTCCAATATTTAGCATAGATTTTTCTGGTCACTATTTTCCTACTGGAAAGTAAGGTAGTTACCAAGGGATGTGACAGACCTTTGTTTCTTAACAGCTCCTCAGAAACCAGGCCGTGAGGCTTAGACTGGCCACTCCCGGATGCTGTATTGGACCCTGTAGGAGCAGGTCCTGCCGGAGAGGCAGCCGCCAAAATGGTTTGACTGCCATTTGTAGAATGGTGGAAAACCATGCCCTCTTTGGCCAAAATGGAGTAATTAGGATTACTGCCACCTTCTCCCTCTGTATCTTCCTTAACACCAACGGGATAAGTTGGAAAGGAGGAAATGCGTAACCCAGATGGAAGTTCCAGGGCTGGATTAACGCATCTGTCCCCTGGGCCTTGTCGTTTCTGTGAATAGAGAAAAATACTGGGAGTTGTGTATTTTCCTGTGACACAAATAGGTCTATTTGCGGTTGACCCCAGGCCCTGGTAATCATTGCAAAGATTTCCGGATTCAGGCTCCATTCTGACTCCTGAATCTGCCTTCTGCTTAGATAATCTGCCACTACATTTAAGGTGCCTTTGAGGTGGACTGCTGATAAGGACCGAACATGCTTTTCTGCCCAAACCACGATCTTTGAAGCTAGCAACAGAAGTGTTTTGCTTCTTGTACCCCCCTGTTTGTTTAGGTAGGCTATGGTAGTGGTGTTGTCTGAGAGGACCCGGACATGAGAACCTTGATGGATAGGAGAGAAGGCATCTAAAGCTAAGGCGACTGCCTTTATTTCCCTCCAATTTGAGGACCTCTTTGCTTCTGTCCGAGACCACATTCCTTGTGTGAAGTCTTGGTCTAAGTGAGCTCCCCAACCCCATACACTGGCATCTGTCATTACCACTTTTTCTATTGGAAATGACCAGAGCAGACCTTCTGACAGATTCTCCTGTCTTCTCCACCACCAAAGCGATCTCTTGACCTTGGTGGGTATCTTTACCTTTGCTTCCAGAGATTCTGACCTGTGATTCCATAGTCTCAGGAGAAAGCTCTGGAGAGGCCTGAAATGTAACCTTGCCCATTGGATGGCTGGTATGGTTGCGGTTAGGGTTCCTAGAGATGACATCACTTGTCGGACTGATAATTCCTGGCTTGCCTGTAAGGACGCTACCACCTTCTGGACTTTCCCCTTCTCTTCTGGGAGAAAAATCTTTTGTTCCCTTGAACAGATCTGATACCCCAGGAATAGAATTTTCTGGGCTGGATTGAAATTTGACTTCTGCATATTTATGATCCAAACCAGGGTTTCTAGATGACCTCGGGTCTTTCCGAGGTTGTCTAGCAGTCTTTCCCTGGAGGGGGCAAAAAGGAGTAGGTCATCCAAGTACGGAATTACCGCAGTCCCCTGCATGCGAAGAGGTGCAAGCGCTTCTGCCATAACTTGTGAATATTCGTGGGGCAGAAGACAGGCCAAAGGGGAGGGCCCTGAATTGCAAATGCAGAACCTCTTTTCCCAAATTTATCGCCAATCTTAGGAATCTTTGGGACTGCGGGGCTATAGGGATATGCCGATAGGTATCTCGAAGGTCTATTGATGCCATAAAGCATTCCCTCGTCAATAGATTCTTGACCGTGAAGATGGAGTCCATACGAAACCTTTTGTATTGGACTGATCTGTTCAGTGGTTTCAGGTTTAGGATTAACCGAAGATCTCCGGATGGTTTCTTTATCAGGAATATACGGGAATAAAATCCCTGATAAAGCTCCCCCTGTGGGACGTAAGTCATAACCCCCTGATCTATCAGATCCATTAATAGGCTCTTCATTGCCAGGGATCTTGTTACATCTCTTGGAAGATTTGTCACCAAGTACCTTTCTAGGGGGAGATCTGAAAATTCTACATTGTAACCCTGGGCTAGCATATTCAGAATGTACTGGTTTTCTGTTATGCTTGCCCAATAGGGGAGAAAGTCTTGTAGTCTTCCCCCTACCTGTAACTGACTGTCATTGGGTCTTGCTGGCTGACACAGGAGGATGGAAAAGGACATTTCCTCTGCCCTTACCCCTCTGTCCTGACCAGTTTTTCTTTTTCTCTTGAGGCTTGTTTTGTTCCTGAGCCCTTTGAGGACGAAAAAACCGTTTGACTGGTTGTTTCTTCCTTTTGACAGGAAAAGATTTCTTTTTATCTGCAGTCCTGTCCAGAACTGAATCCAAATCAGGGCCGAACAATAAGTCTCCTAGAAAAGGGACCCTGCATAATTTTTAGATGCTGTGTCCCCCTGCCAAGTCTTTAGCCATAAAGCCCGTCTAACCGAATTAGCAAGGGCTGCCGCCTTAGCTGTCATCCTGATAGACTCTGCTGAGGCATCAGAGACATAGGCTACGGCTGCTGAGAGGGTAGAAAAGGAGTCAAGGATTTCTTGCTTAGGGGAATCTGCTATTATATGAGCTTTAAGCTGATTTACCCAATACTCCAAGTTCCTGGAGATGCAAGTAGTTGCCATTGCTGGCTTAAGGTTGCCCATAATGGATTGTCAAGTCCGCTTGAGCTGTTGATCCATTTTTTTTATCCATGGAGTCTTTTAAGATCCCCATATCCTCAAATGCTAGATCAGTAGATCTTGACACTTGAGAAAAGGCTGCATCAAGTTTTGGAACCTTATTCCAAAGAGCTGCTGGGTCTTCATCAAAAGGGAACCTTCTCTTATGAGCCCTAGAGAAAAATGGTTTCCTATCAGGGTCAGCCCATTCTTTTCTGATTGTTTCAGAAATCACTGCATGGACTGGAAAGGTACGGGACTTAGACTCACTAAGCCCTGCATACATCTTGTCATGTAAAGACATCTCCTTATGCTCTTCCTCAAGGCCTAGAGTAGCATAAATAGCCTTTAAAAGGCCATCCACCTGATCCAAAGACAATTTATACTTGGAAGACATATTTTCCAGCTCATCACTATCCTCATTTGATTCATTGGGATGGGGAAAGCCCTTCCCGGTTCACAGGATCTCTCTCCCTCTCCCCCTCTCCCCCTCTCCCCCTCCTCCCCTTTTTGGGAGGGGCAGGCGCTGGACGCCGGCGCAGGAGCGTATCCCCTGAGGGAGAAGCACCGCAGTGTGGAATGAGTGTATCTCCATACGGGCGGGCTTTTGGCGTAGCTGACGCCAAGGGGGGAGGCGGGGGGCAGGGGGTAGATAGTGGGCTGGAGGGTGGAGGAGGGGAGGGAGGGTATGAGGGAAGGAGGGTCATTAGATGGGAGGGGATAGGAGGCGGGATGGGGTGGGCAGGCTGTGTTGAGTATAGAGGTCAACACGCACACCACTAAAGATGCCTGACATCAAATTTATATCCTATAATGTAAAAGGGTTGAATTCACCCAGGAAAAGACATAAAATATTGGGGGAACTGTGTCTTCTACGAGGGGACATAGTTTTCCTGCAGGAAACCCACATGACCCTCGAGATCCCTCATTGGTTTTACAGTGACTCCCCTGACAGGGGGTCTAAAGGAGTAGCTATAGGGCTTCTCAGTACGGGACAGATTAATAGACCCTGAAGGTCGTTATATATTTTTGAAGGGCTCTATAGGCACAAGAATGTTTACGTTGGCCAATGTGTACTGCCCGAATAGAAGCCCAACCACCTTCCTAGGACAAGTGCTGGAGAAACTGTTGGGATTTGGTGAGGGGGAGATGGTCCTGGCAGGGGATTTAAATTTTTGCTTGGACCCCGCCCTGGACAGTACGTCTCGTGCCCAGGGGATTAAGAAGGTGTCATTAGGAGCTATCAGGCGGAAATTATTCCACAGCCAATTAATGGATGTATGGAGAGTACAACATGTTAAAGAGAGGGATTACACCTTCTCCCCTGTGCACGGGACCTACTCCAGGCTGGATTACATTTTTGTGGACCATAGCTTGCTTGAGGGGGTCGTAGAAACTAGAATCGAAACAACAACCCTCTCAGATCATTCACCGGTCACGATGAGGCTGAAGCTCCCTGAGTTGGGGCGAAGTTCTTTTTCGTGGAAGCTGAATGAGGACCTGCTCAAGGATCCAGAAGTGTTAGACCGGATCCAGAACGAGGTGAACCTGTTTTTCAATGTAAATGACACGGGTGAGGTATCACCTTCTATTCTCTGGGAGACGCACAAAGCCTACATTCGTGGGATCCTTATATCCATAGGAGCAGGTCTAAAAAAAGAAAAGGAAGGAAAAAAAGGGAAAAACTGATAGCGGACCTGTTCCGTCTGGAACAAGTACACAAAAAGTCCAAAGGGCAGGATATGGACTGTTATCATGCAATGGTCGCTGGGAGAGAGGAGCTGAGGGACATGATGGAGCAGGAGGCTAAGAGAGCCACCAAATTAATAGCCAGAGATAAATATCTATGGGCCAATAAATCCAACAAACACTTGGCGAGATTAATCAGGAAAAAAAAAAGAGGGCGGAATTTCATTGAGAAAATAAACGGTACGGGTGGGAAAGAGATTGTGTCTAGTGAAGGTATGGCCGACGAGTTTAGAAAATTCTACGCCGATCTGTATTCTATAGGACAAAAGGGAGGGGAGGTTAGTGCCCGGTTGGCAAGGAGCAGAGAATTCCTAAAAGAAGCAGGTCTAAAGGTACTATCTGGGGAGGACAAGGATCTCCTGGACAAACCTATTGAGGAGGAGGAAATCACGGCAGCGCTAAGAGACACCCTGAAGGGCAAGAGCCCAGGCCCAGACGGTTTCCCCTCCACCTACCTAATGAAAATGAAACACATACTGGTCCCCAGGCTATGCCAATATTGGAACGACCTGGGCACCAGATGTGAGATGGAACGTGAGGCCCTGTCTGCTACGATAACTCTAATATTGAAAGAAGGGAAGGACACCAGGATGTGTTCAAGCTACCGGCCCATATCTCTGCTCAACGCGGATGTTAAATTGTACGCTAAGGTCCTGACGAACAGACTAAAGGGATATATGGCTGGCCTGGTGCACCCGGACCAGTCCGGCTTTGTCCCGGGAAGACAGTGCAGAGACAACGGGGTACGGGCGGTGCTGTTATCAGAGCATTGTAGATGCAGGGGACCCCCAGTTCTATTCCTGTCGATAGATGCCGAAAAGGCTTTCGACAGGGTAGACTGGGGGTTCCTGCTGAACACGTTGGAAGTCATGGGGTTCGGGTCCAGGTTTATTTCCTGGGTTAAGGTCCTATATAGTAGTCCAACTGCAGTGGTAAGGGTGAACGGGGCCTTATCAAAATCTTTTGGAATGGAAAACGGAACTAGGCACCCCCCTCCTGTTTGTCCTGTCCCTCGAACCTCTTCTGGCCTCCATCCGGAACAGCCCCGACTGTAATGGGGTGTGGGTGGGAATGGAGGAGCATAAATTGGCAGCATTTGCCGATGACATAATATTTTTTGTCTCAAATCCCAGAGTAACCCTCCCCAATCTGCTGCAAATCCTTAGATTATACAGAGAAGTTTCCAATTTTAAAATCAACCCCGGCAAATCCGAAATCTTAAATATCAGTCTCACGAAGCAGGAAGAAGATCACCTGGCCTCAGTGTTTCCCTTTCCGTGGAGAAAAGGAGATCAATTATCTTGGTATCAAGTTAGCCAACTCCATTAAAGAGTTATTTCAAAGAAACTACATCCCATTATTAGACGAAATCAGGCAAGAGGTAAGGAGATTGCAGTCGAGGCCGCTCTCATGGTTTGGGCGAGCGAACGCGGTTAAAATGATGATCGCCCCAAAAATTTTGTATAAATTTCAACTGCTGCCGATCCCTCTACCAAGGTATTTCCTGAGGGTTTTAAGGAAATTAATTAGCGAGGCTGTCTGGGGTGGCAATAAACCACGCATCTCCTACGCAACATTGAGTAGAGGGAAAAAAAAAAAAAAAAAAAAAAAAGGGGGAATAGCAGCACCAGACTTTAATAGGTACTACATTGCCGTAGTGCTCTCACGGGTTATAGAATGGAGTAAGAAAGGGACAGATAAGCGCTGGGTGAACATTGAGTTTTCCTTAAGTAATAATAACTTGGCACACGCACTATGGAATCCCCCAAAATTTAGAATATTCAGCACTAACACTTTTAAATATTGGGACAAAATACACACTCAGCACAAATGGTCGCACAATTCACCATTAATATATATGAAAAATAATCCATTTTTTGAACCGGGAATGCGGACGGTGGGCGGGAATTGGTTAAAAGAGGACGCCCTCCAACTGAAAAATTTTATTAGTAAGGGGAAAATACGCACTTTCACTGAATTGAGTAGAGAAGCAGAACTCTGGGTGATGGATAGGTGGAGATATCTCCAGCTCTCCCATTTTATAGGCAAACTTCCAAAACCCCTAAGAAGCATGGAAGAGCTTAGACCCCTGGAGAAACTCTGTATGGCGGAGCACCCAGGGGGTGTCATTGTAATAGAAACACGTTGGGAAAAATTTTGAACTTGGTCCACTACTCAGCACTAGACAATAGGAGAACGGAAATCCATTATAAAGTTCTAGCAAGATGGTATGCCACCCCAGACAGAGTAAGCAGGATGGATGGGACAAAGGGAAACACCTGCTGGAGGGGATGCCCAACCGCAGGCACAATGGCCCACATCTGGTGGGAATGCACCATTATAAAGGTCTTCTGGAAAAATATCCTGTCCCTGACAAAGGAATTTACGGGGAGGGAAATTGAGGAAGACCCTTGGGTCTGCCTCTTCCACGGTACTCAGGACTCAGTCAAGAGTTACAAAACCTCCTTGCTCCCTATAATACTAGATACAGCCAAGAGACAGATCGCTCTAAACTGGCTGAACCCTTTAAGTCCCAAAACGCGAGACTGGCTTATCGATCTTAATGAAATATTCAACGTTGAGTGTTTAGATCGGCGGGGAATGGAACCGGATGAGGATTTGGAGCATAGGGGGAAATGGGCAGGCTGGCTTAAATTTAAAAAATCATGGTCCTATTTAAGGGAGATTATATAAAAAGGGTATAACAAGTATGGGTCGATTATGGAGGAGAGAGCGGGCGAGACGCGATTAGCCCCCACCGAAGTACATCCCGCAGGGGGGGGTTGGGAATGGGAGGGGGTGGGTGGCGTGCCCGTGGAGCCATTTGGTTTTTTCTTCTGAATTCATAGAAGAATCTGTATTACCGGCATGCCCCTGATGGGAAATGTTCTGTATTGGAAAATGATAAAGATTAAAAAAAAAAAAAAAAAAAAAAAACACAGAGGAGTGGGGCAAAATCCCTCCTGAGATGTGTGCAAACCTGGTGACCAACTACAAGAAACGTCTGACCTCTGATTGCCAGCAAGGGTTTCTCCACCAAGTTCCAAGTCATGTTTTGTGAAGGGGTCAAATATTTATTTCACTCATTAAGATGCAAAACCATTTATAACTTTTTTGAAATGCGCTTTTCTGGATATTTGTTGTTATTCTGTCTCTCACTGTTAAAAAAAAGGCTAACCGTTCAAATTATAGACTGGTCATTTCTTTGTCAGTGGGCAAACATACAAAATCAGCAGGGATGAAATACTTTTTTTCTCCCCCCACTCACGTTATGTAGACAAAGCCTTAGCCTCGGTTCACACCGAGGCGACCTGCACACGACTGCCGGGGCGACTTGCAAGACGACTTCTGTATAGAAGTCTATGCAAGTCGCCCCCAAAGTAGTACAGGAACCTTTCTTCTAAGTCGGAGCGACTTGCTGGACCATGGGGGAGCACCATCTACTGGGGGAGTGGAGGAAGTAGATAGTCTTCACCTCTCCTGTAGGCCAACCCTAGCAGCGTCATGTATGTATGTATGTATGTATGTATGTATGTATGTATGTATGTATACACACAATAGTAATAAACAACTTATTTTTATATCCTAAGGCTCTTTCACACTGACGATCCGTATGTCAGTCCTTCCATTTTCGGATGAAAAACGGACATACATGTATCCCTATGGAGTGTCGGATGTCAGCGGTGACATTTCCGCTGACATCCGACCTGCTCCGATCCGAAAAGCGTAACGGAGGAAAAGCCTACTTTTCCATCCGTTTTCGGATCGGGTGACGACGGATCGTCACCCGTCATCATCCGTCATCATCCGATCCCCCATAGGGGAGAGCGGCGCTCTGACAGGTCTGTCGCTGCACAGTGTGCAGCGACAGACCTGTCATCTTCCTGCTCAGCAGGGATTGGCGGAGCGATCCCCGCTGAGCAAGCGGATGTTCACAGGGTGGATCATCACTGATCCGCCCCGTGTGAAAGAGGCAACAAATCCTAAATGATAAACTAAAAATATAAATAACTATTTTATTATTGCAGACTTTAGGTTATGTCGCCTGATTAATACATTTTATATCGTACACTTTAGGATATGTTGCCTTTAGACATTTAAAAGTTAATATTTCCCCAACCATAACACTACATGCCTGGAGTTTGCAGTGTAGGGGCAGTCCCTGTGTAGGTTTCCTCCCACGCTCCAATGACATGCTGGTAAGTTATTTTTGCTCCTGTCTAAATCGACCCTAGTGTATGGCGTTAGGGTCCTTAGATTGTAAGCTCCTTGAGCACAGGGACCTTTGTGAATGTACAATGTATATGTAAAAGCGTTGTGTAAATTGACGGCGCTATACAAGTACCAGAAATTAAAAAAAAAAAAAAAAAAAAAAAAATTTCCTAAAATGTATAACTAGAAGGCAACATATCCTAAAGCATACAATAAAAGGTTTTTTTTAATATATTTTTAGTTAATCATTTGTTGCCCTTTAGTTATGCACAAAAGAAAAAAAAAAAAAAATTATATATATATAATATATATATATATATATATATATATATATATATATATATATATATATATATATATATATATATATATATATATATATATATATATATATATATATTTTTATATATTTTTTTTTCTTATTTAAAGTATAACTTATATTATTTATTTTATTTATCCTCCCTTTCCTTTAAAAAATAAAATAAATAAAAAAAAGTTATACTTTTAAGATTTTAATCATAATCATCTTAAGTTGTATTTTAAATCACCTATAACACTGCAGCTTTTAGAAACCAAAAAAAGCTATGTTGTTGACAGAGTTCCTCAATCACTATACTAACTTGCTGCATTTTTTTCCCCTTCCTCCCATAGATCATCCCACTTGTGAGTACAAAATCCCTTTTGCACCCAACCTGGTTGAAACTGCTAGTTGTCACAGAAAAAAAAAAAAAAAAAAAAAAAACCTGGTTACTAGAGGTACCACAGACAGTTCTTTTCTCAGCAGGAATAATAATAATAATAATAATAATAATAATAATAATAATAATAATAATAATATTCTTCTTAATAATAGATGATAGAAGTATAGAGAGGATTGGGACTCCCCCCGTGCACAGACAGGCTGGGTAACTCACCTGGGATCCTGGAGGCCTTGTCTTCTAGTAGTTTGTAGTTGCCCTCCATTGTGTTGTGTGCCTATGACCTCAGACACAAGCAGCCAGCAGCTCACTAAGCGTCAGGAAAAGGTCAGCTTTACCACCCAGGAATATAAATAAAACCAGCCCTTGCCCTTTCTGTCTGTACTGATTGCAGCTTAATATATTCCCCCGGCACCTGCTGTTCTACTCCACTCAATAATCCTCATGTGAGCCGCTGACACACCACACCAATCCCAGGACACAGCTGACTTAAAACACATTAGTGGGGATGAGAGTGTAGCAGGACAGGTAGTGAAGCACACTGACAGAGCCAGCTAGGATTACCTTACTACAGGCCTGCAATATATATAGATGATGGGCTGAACCAGGCAATGGGAGAATTAAAGGAGCCGGCTGGGGTAGGCCATGGGGGGGGGGTGTGCAGAGCGTGCAATGCAGAAAACCAATACATCCCCCCCCCCCCCACTGCCTGACCTTGAACAAGCCAGTGCGGCCCAGGATGGGTGATTGGAGCCCGGCGGTGATTGATTGCTGGACTGGGGTGAAGGATTGAGTGTTAACCATTCAGAGTCATGTGACGGGGGTCATAGAAATGGAGGAATCAGAGGGAGGCCTTTATTGTCCTCAGAATGTCCTATCTTGGAGGACGTCTTTTGGGGCTTACGTCACACTGGCGGCAGAGGGCGGGTAAAAATAGGCAATTAATCTTTGTTTTTACCACCCCTTCCCAACTGCCCACCTCCACATTTACATGGCGGGCAGAAGGGAGGGTTCATATTGCTGCAGCAAGCAAGTATATCTCAGCATATCACATTTGAGGCCTTGTGTACATGTGTGGCTGAGGGGCTGTAAAAAAAAAAAAAACAGGCCACTAAGCTGCATTTTTACCACCTCCTGACTGCCCACCAACAAATTTACAAGTTCATATTGTCAACAATTTGTAAACTCAGAATGTTGTGTAGCCGAGGGTCGGTAAAAAAAAAAAGGCAGCTGATCCATGTTTTCCCACCTCTGACTGCCCCCTTTACATAGTAACATCAAAGGTTGAGTTCAAATGGTCGCAGGTAGCTGTTTTAACTCAGCACGTTGTGTTTGAGGCCACATTTACATGTGTGGCCGAGGGGTGGTAAAAACAGGGGGCCGATCCCCATTTTTATTACCCCCCTCCAAATGCCCACCTCCAAATTTACATGGTGGCTGCAAGGATGAGTTCACATTGCTGTGGTCGGCCATTATAACTCAGCCTATCACATTTGAGGCCTTGGGTACACATGTGGCTGAGGGGCAGTACAAACAGGCCATTGATCTGCATTTTTATCACCCCCCCCCCCAGACTGCCAACCTCCAAATTGCCAGGTCAGCTGCAAGGTTGAGGGTTCATATTGCTGTGGCCTGCTATTTTAGCACGTTTGAGGCCGCTGATCCATGTTTTTACCACCTCCTGACTGCCCATCTCCTAATTCATATGGGCGGGTTCACACGTAGGTGATCCTTTTAAATTGGCATGTCAGGTTTGAGGCCTCCTTTACATGTGTGGTTAAGGGGCAATAAAAACAGGTGGTTGAGCCTTGATTTTTACCACCCCCTACCCCTGAGTTGCAAATCCAGTGGCTATGTTAGCATGCGCTGCTAGCAATGATCCGGGGCTTGATCAGACTAGGATCTGAACCCACCAGGAAGCTGCCACCTGTACGGGACAATCATCTGCAGCGTGGGCATCCCTCGCCCCTTTGAGGAGGTGACATAATGTCAAATGCCTCTGACAGGAGATCCACCACGCATCGCTTTTCAGAGGCATCGCATGTGAGAAATAGGCCTGACAGGGGGCACGGCTTGTCAAACTCACCCATTAAAGTCAATGGGACTGTGCTGCACCTGCGCGTCAAAGTTGTTATATTGTATCTCTTGTTACGAAGATGCATGTATTTCCTATGCTCCTCGGCTCCATCTAGCGGCCAGAATGCAGTATGGCAGTTGTGGCACTGATGGGCACTGACAGTTGGCACTGTTGGGGCTGCACTGATCATCAGGACACTGATGATCAGTGTAGATGTCCCCTGTGTGGATTTGCTGGTTATCGGCTCTCCTCACACGCTGTCAGCCAATAACCGGCAAATCCTGTTTACACTGTGATCAGCTGTGATTGGACACAGCTGGTCACATGGCTAAGAGCTCTGTGATTGGCTCTTTACCCCAACTTGTGATCAGATGTGTCTGAAAGACATGGCGATTACAAATCTGTGCCAAGGTGACATGTGCACTGCTAAAAAATGTGTTCGTTTTCGTTTAATTCGTTTTTTTTTGTTTTGTTTTTTAGTTTTTCGGGTCACTCGTTATGATCGCAATTCGGAAATTCGTAAATACGGAAATTTGAAAATTCATAAGTTTGTAAATTTGTAAATTCGTACATTCGAAAATACGAAAATAAGAAAGAAAATCCAAGAATTCGAAAGAATAACTAACTAATAACTAACTAGTAAATTATAGGTATTGGAATTTCCTTTCAAATTTGGCTGTTAGTGAATGTAAGGACTACGAATTTATCTATATACGAAGTTACGAATTATCCGAAATAACGAATGCCGCATCTAAACAAATGGAACGTAATGAAATAATAATAAATAATAATAATAAAAAGTTTTTATTATTATTAATTCATTATCTTCCATTCGTTTAGATGCAGCATTCGTTATTTCGGATAATTCGTAACTTCGGATAAATTTGTATTCGTTACGTTCACTAACAGCCAAATTTGAAAGGAAATTCCAATACCTATAATTTAATAGTTAGTTATTATTTCATATTTTCAGGTTTTTGGATTTACGAATTTTCAAATTTACGACTTTATGAATTAACGAATATTCAAATTTATGAATATTCGAAAAAAAAAATTGTTAAATGGGTTTTCGCTAATTCGGATATTTCCGAATTAACTCATTTGTTGAAATTCTTTAAAAAAAATAATTCAGAACAAAACGAATAGCACATTCCTAGTCGCAGGGGGCACACGGGAAGTGCGATCATGCAAGGACGTTCATAGACGTCCCTCCCGGCAATGTGAGCCTGCGCTGTGGCCGTCTTTCGGCTATAGAGTGGGCGGGAGGTGGTTAAAGTTATGACACACTGGATATCTATTTAGGGCCAATTCACACTGACTTGCACTAAAATGCATGTACATATCTATCCATTTTAGTGGCGCTGATGTCACTACATACATTTCGCATTTTAGCGCAACGTTATGGTGTGAATAGGACACATTGGAAATGATTGTTTTTTAGATGTCCTTCCGTTGTTCTGCATTTTACAGCTGTGCTAAAACGCACTAGTGTGGATTGGCTCTTACTTGATCCAACCCAATCTTTTATATTTAGTATTAGATTGTATTTGTTTGCTCTAAAATTCATTCTAGTATATTGTTTGCTAAAAAAATCTGCATTAGATAAACAATGTAAATATCATACCACAAAAAAAAATTGCCACTACCACCATTTTATTCTTCAGAGTCTCTGCTTTCAGAAAATATATCATGTTTGGGGGGTTATAAGCAATTTTGTAATAATAAATGTTGATTGGAACGTTTGTGAAACGTTAAAACATTATTATTAGAGAAGTGGTCAACCAGTTCCTGTCCGGCCTATACCAAAATAACGGCTGGGCGGGCCTGTCCTCCATCCATGTGGACGTAAAATGACGTCCTCCCTCTATCACTGATGACTGATCAGTGTCCCGGCTCGCTACCGGTACCATGTCACTGCTGTGACCAATCACAGCAGATCGCATGACCGTTGTAAAGAATGGATGACTTCCTTTCATCCCATCCATTGTTTACAATTGTGTTGCTAGCTGTGATTGGTCAAAGTGATCAGAAGTTACAGACAGGGCTAATCACAGTCCATCTGTACCATGTGATTAGCTCTGGCCAATCACAACTAATCAAAACAAAAGAAACTGAATGAATCAGTTTCATTCAGTAAAATTCTTGCTTATAGCAATAAAATACACTGCTATAAGCAATCATAATGTGCAAAAAAAAACAAATATCCTGATCACTTCCCCAGAGTAGTACACTGTTACTATGGTAACATTATATTGCTCTGGTCACAGTGTGTTAAAAAAAAAATTAAAAAAAACAAAAACAAATGTAATTAAAAAAAAATAGAAGAAAAATTATTATTATATATATATATTTTTTTTTTGCACCAGTCAGTGTTTCTGATCACCGCCACACCAATTATATGATGATGCTGTAGCACTCATGACAGTATGCCTGTCATGCCTGACGAAGGGGTCCTGCGTGACTCCGAAACATTGCACTCTCCTTGTGTTGTGATCATGCAATAAATTACCCTTTTGGACGCCGTTTATGTCGTTCCATGGTGTGCTGGCAAATATCTTCACTACTCTTTAACCATGTGATCGGTTGTGTCCAATCACAATAATCGGTAAACGGCTCTCGTCTACTCACACTGACAGACTGTGTGGCGAGGAGAGCCGAGCAGTGGCATCTCCTCGCAGGGGTCAGCAAGACAGGTAATCAGGGCACTGATCACAGTAAAGCCCCTTCGTGCCCATCCATGCCACCAATCAGTGCCCATCAGTGACACCAATCAGTGCTGCCTTTCAGTGGCCATCATTGCCTGCTCATCAGTGCTGCTCATCGATGCTGCCTATCAGTACCTCCCATCAGTTCCCATTAGTGCCGTCCATCAGTGCCACCTACCTGTGCCCATCAGTGCCAACTATCAGTGCCCACCAGTGCTGCCTCATCAGTGCCCATCAGTGCAGCCAATCAATGCACACCATTGCTGCCCATCAGTGCAACCAATCAGTGCTCATCAGTGCCACCTATCAGTGCACATTAGTGCGGCATATTAGTGCCTCCTCATCAGTGCCACCTAATCATTGCCCATAAGTGCTGCCTCATCAGTGCCCATTAGTGCAGCCTCATCAGCACACATGAGTGAAGGAGAAAAATTACTTCTTTGCAAAATTTACTGACAGAAACCAAGAAAAACTTTTTTTTTTCAAAAATTTTCAGTCTTTTAAATTTTTTTTTAGTAACAAATAAAAAACCTAGGGACAATTACATACCACCAAAAAAAGCTCTATTTGTGTGAAAAAAAATGCTAAAAATGTCATATGGGTACAGTGTTGTATGACTGCGCAATTGTCATTCAAAGGATGACAGCGCTGAAAGCTGAAATATGGCCTGGGCAGAAAGGGGGTGAGAGTGCCCGGTATTCTGGCATTTCAGGGCTTCAAGTAATGAGATCGGCCGTCAGTATGTCAGGATTGATCAATTTTCAGATACCGTATTTATCGGCGTATAACACGCACCCCAATTTAGGAGGGAATTTTAAGGATAAAAGAACTTTTAGGAGGGAAGTTGAAGGGAAAAAAACTTACATTTAAATGCCCATCATTGCAGCCTTCTCAGTGCAGCCTTTCCAGTGCAGCCATGTCAGTGCAGCCATGTCAGTGCAGCCTTCCCCAGTGCAGCCTTCCCCAGTGCAGCCTTGCCAGTGCAGCCATGTCAGTGCAGCCTTGTCAGTGCAGCCTTGTCAGTGCAGCCTTCCCCAGTGTCCATTGCAGCCTTGCCCCAGTGCAGCCTTGCCCCAGTGCAGCTTTGCCCCAATGCAGCCTTGCAGCTCGCTGAGCTTCAAAATCTCCGACCGCGATTTGAAAATGGCGCCGCTGGCGCCGAAATACACAGAGCCGGTCCTCGGCTCTTCTTGGTGGCTCTCGTTCACTTTCGGCTCCACTCGGGATGGGCGTGACGGTGAGCGGAGCTATCCGAACCTAGCCGAGTACACTCGGCTAGGTTCGGGCGGCGCTCGAGTGAAGCCGAAAGTGGCCGAGAAGAGCCGAGGACCGGCACTGTGTATTTCGGCGCTGGTGGCGCCATTATCAAATCGCGGTCGGCGATTTTTTAGATCTGACAGTGGGGGATCGCAGGGGATCGGCGTATAACACGCACCCGCGATTTCCCCCTGATTTTAAGGGGGAAAAAGTGCGTGTTATACGCCGATAAATACGGTATATATCATAGTTTGTGGACTCCAGAACTTTCCTACAGACTAAATAATATACACTGATTTGGGTTATTTTCACCAAGGAAATGAAGCAGAATACATTTTGGCCTAAATTTATGAAGAAGGATTATTTATTTGCAAAATTTTATAACAGAAACAAAGAAAACGCGTTTCTTTTTTCAAAATTTTCAGTCGTTTTTTTTTTAGCAAAAAATTCAAAACACAGAGATGATTAAATACCACCAAAAGAAAGCTCTAGTTGTGTGAACAAAATGATAAAAATGTCATATGAGCACAGTGTTGTACGACCGCGCAATTGTCATGTAAAGTGCGGCAGCGCTGAAAGCTTAAAAATTGGCCTGGGCAGGAGGGGGGTGAAAGTATCCGGTATTGAAGTGGTTAATAATATGTGAAAACTGAAACGTGTGACTCCCCCTGGCGGTCAGTGTTGTCATAAGAATTTCCTGGACTCATCCTTCCAATGTCTGGAGGGTAAACACACTTCTCCTCCTGTCATTCCTGCCAGGATCGCCCCGCCCCTGTCACTATACTCCTCCCCTACAGACATGTACTCTCCCCGCCCTTATCACTATACTCCTCCCCTACAGACATGTACTCTCCCCGCTCCTATCACTATACTCCTCCCCTACAGACATGTACTCTCCCCGCCCCTATCACTATACTCCTCCCCTACAGACATGTACTTTCCACGCCCCTATCACTATACTCCTCCCCTACAGACATGTACTCTCCCCGCTCCTATCACTATACTCCTCCCCTACAGACATGTACTCTCCCCGCCCCTATCACTATACTCCTCCCCTACAGACATGTACTCTCCCCGCCCCTATCACTATACTCCTCCCCTACAGACATGTACTCTCCCCGCCCCTATCACTATACTCCTCCCCTACAGACATGTACTTTCCACGCCCCTATCACTACACTCCTCCCCTACAGACATGCATACCTCCCAACATTTTGAGATGGGAATGAGGGACACCTACTAGCAAACTATGTAGGCATAGGACACGCCCCCTGACACACACCCTTAAAGGAAAATTAACCACAAATAAAAGGTTAATTAAATCCAGAAGGGCTTTTTTTAAACACTACTATTCCTTTATATTGGCTTTTAAAATTTACAAAATGCAGCAATTTAGAATTTGGATTTGGTTTAGCACTGGGAAACAGTAGATAAAAAGTGCATTTTATATACAACCAAAATGAGGGACAAATGAGGGGGGTAGAGGGACAGAGGGACATTGCTCCAAATCAGGGACAGTCCCTCAAAATCAGGGACAGTTGGGAGCTATGGACATGTACTCTCAATGTCATTGCTGCCAGGATCGCCCCGCCCCTGTCACTATACCCCTCCCCTACAGACATGTACTCTCCCCGCCCCATCACTACACTCCTCCCCTACAGACATGTACTCTCCCCGCCCCATCACTACACTCCTCCCCTACAGACATGTAATCTCCCCGCCCCTATCACTACACTCCTCCCCTACAGACATGTACTCTCCCCGCCCCTATCACTATACTCCTCCCCTACAGACATGTACTCTCCCCGCCCCTATCACTACACTCCTCCCCTACAGACATGCATACCTCTCAACATTTTGAGATGGGAATGAGGGACACTTACTAGCAAACGTATGTAGGCATAGGACACGCCCCCTGCCACACCCCCTAAAGGAGAATTAACCACAAAAAAAAGTTAAATAAATCCAGAAGGGCTTTTTTTTTAACCACTTCTATTCCTTTATATTGGCTTTTAAAATTTACAAATGCAGCAATTTAGAATTTGGTTTAGCACTGGGAAACAGTAGATAAAAAGTGCATTTTATATACAACTATATAGAACAGACCAAAGTGAGGGGCAAATGAGGGGGGAAGAGGGACATTGCTCCAAATCAGGGACAGTCCCTCGAAATCAGCTACTCTTGGGAGCTATGGACATGTACTCTCAATGTCATTGCTGCCAGGATGGCCCCGCCCCTGCCACTACACTCCTCCCCTACAGACATGTACTTTCCCCGCCCCTATCACTACACTCCTCCCCTACAGATATGTAATCTCCCCGCCCCTATCACTACACTCCTCCCCCACAGACATGTACTCTCCCCACCCCTATCACTACACTCCTCCCCTACAGACATGTACTCTCCCCATCCCTATCACTACACTCCTCCCCTACAGATATGTAATCTCCCCGCCCCTATCACTACACTCCTCCCCCACAGACATGTACTCTCCCCACCCCTATCACTACACTCCTCCCCTACAGACATGTAATCTCCCCGCCCCTATCACTACACTCCTCCCCCACAGACATGTACTCTCCCCACCCCTATCACTACGCTCCTCCCCTACAGACATGTAATCTCCCCGCCCCTATCACTACACTCCTCCCCTACAGACATGTACTCTCCCCGCCCCTATCACTACGCTCCTCCCCTACAGACATGTAATCTCCCTGCCCCTATCACTACACTCCTCCCCTACAGACATGTACTCTGCCCGCCCCTATCACTACGCTCCTCCCCTACAGACATGTACTCTCCCCGCCCCTATCACTACACTCCTCCCCTACAGACATGTACTCTCCCCGCCCCTATCACTACGCTCCTCCCCTACAGACATGTAATCTCCCCACCCCTATCACTACGCTCCTCCCCTACAGACATGTACTCTCCCCGCCCCTATCACTACGCTCCTCCCCTACAGACATGTAATCTCCCCGCCCCTATCACTACACTCCTCCCCTACAGACATGTAATCTCCCCGCCCCTATCACTACACTCCTCCCCTACAGACATGTAATCTCCCCGCCCCTATCACTACACTCCTCCCCTACAGACATGTAATCTCCCCGCCCCTATCACTACACTCCTCCCCTACAGATATGTACCGCGGCTCCATGCACACTAGGAGCAGAAAAAAACGTCATTTTTTAGCTTTAAAAACGTGGCATAAAAGACACAAACAGAAAGCATATTGTAAGTTTAGGTGAGTCTATGAGAGTTTAAGCATTTTAGTTTATAGGCGTTTTTTGCACTACACGCCCCTCTGCAAAAGTTTTACTCCCAAAATAACCAGAATGCATTTCACACTGCATTGCATTTTTACTAAAAAACTTTGAAACTTGACGTTCAGAAGAGATAAGAGGAGTTTAGGAGAGACTGACGTTTTTACAGCTCCTAAACTTCTCCAGAAAACGCGATAGAGAAGGGTTTTTTTGTTCCTGCCTGTGACAGAAAACGCCTGTAGTAGTCATAATGTGCAAAGACACATAGAACACAATAGAAGTGCTTCTAGAGGCAGGAGAAAAAAACGTCAAACGCCTGTAGAATGGACGTTTTTTGACTCCAGTGTGCATGGAACCTCAATGTCATTGCTGTCAGGATCGCCCCGCTGATGTCACTACACTCCTTTCCTACAGAGAGGGCGGGGCCATCCTGGCAGCAATGACATTGAGAGTACATGTCTGTAGGGGAGGAGTATAGTGATAGGGGCAGGGAGAGTAAATGTCTGTAGGGGAGGAGTGTAGTGACAGGGGCGGGGCCGTCCTGGCAGCAATGACATTGAGAGTACGTCTGTAGGGGAGGAGTACAGTGATAGGGGCGGGGAGAGTACATGTCTGCAGGGGAGGAGTGTAGTGACAGGGGCGGGGCGATCCTGGCAGCAATGACATTGAGAGCACATGTCTGTAGGGGAGGAGTGTAGTGACAGGGGCGGGGCGATCCTGGCAGCAATGACATTGAAAGCACATGTCTGTAGGGGAGGAGTGTAGTGACAGGGGCGGGGCGATCCTGGCAGCAATAACCGGAGGAGCACGTGTTGCTGGCCTGGGCTGTGTTTACCCTCCAGACATTGGAAGGCGGGCGGGGCGGCCCCTATCACTATACTCCTCCCCTCTCTTGCAAACAGGTGCCTCCTTCTGTCATCGGCGCCCCGCCCCTACCACGTTGCCTCTCCTATCACTCCCGTCTTCTGTCATTGCTGCCAGTATTGCCCCGCCCCTGTATACACTCCGCGCCTCTCCTTGCCCACACGCGTTCTCACTGTCAATGCTGCTCCTCCCCCTTGATGACTTATATTCTCTGCGCCGAGCGGCTGCGCTCCTGTCAGCTCTGTGAGCGGGAAATAGAAAGCGGAGTGTAATACACGAATGACGTGTTTGCAGTGGGACCGGGTGCTGTAGAAATGTCGCTGGACAGGGGGAAGAGCTGTAGGTGTGTGATGTGTGTATAAGAGATGAGCCATATTATCCAGAATCCCTCTGTAGAGGGGGGTGACTCGGTCATGTAGTGGGCAATGTGATGGTTTAGCAGACAGATAATTTGGGGTGTCCATGTGTTACCTAAGGGGCCCAACAACCAAGGGCCCCTTCACAGCAGAAACTGCAAATAACTGTGTTTTTATCATGCTTGTTTACATGCATTTGACGTGTGCTTGCATGTGTTTCGCAGTGCATTTTTCTATACTTTCTTGGCTGGATGTCGTGCATTTGTAGCACTTCCCTGAATTTACGGTGTGGAAAATGCAGCATGCTCTACACTTTTTATTCTTGTTTATTTTTCTCTGCGTTGCAATGATGTGAACTATCCCCATAGGAATCCCTTGATGTTGGGCTGTCTGCTCAGTTGGAGTGAGGTTCAAAATCCATCCAACTGCCTTTGGTGTAAAAGGGCCCCTAAGAGACCAAGGGGGTGCTAAGATTGGAGAATGAGAGCCCCAAAAATGAAGACTGGAACCTATGAAGACTTGGGAGCCCCGGAGACAGAGCCCTGAAGAATGGGAGCACCTAAGATTGGGGAGATTCCAAAGACTGGGGTGGGGGGACTATGAGCCCAGAGACAGGAAAACCGGGGAGATCTTGAAGACTGGGGTGACCCAAAAACCCTGGAGGGGAGGGACTGAGACCTTGAAGACTGGGGAGTCCCGGAGACAGAGTCCTGCAGAATGGGAGCGACTGGGTGGTGGGGGGGGGGGACTATGACCCCCGAGACAGGAAAACCGGGGAGATCCTGAAGACTGGGGTGAGGGGGACTGAGACCCTGAAGACTGGGGAGTCCCAGAGACAGAGTCCTGCTGAATGGGAGTACTTAAAAGGGTTTGTTAACCCATATAACTCAAACACTGGCAGACCCTCTATTATAGCCTGGCATGGCTCATTGCGTTAGTGTTTTAGAAAAGCGAGCGCTGTAAATACCGATTTAGAGCTGTCTTCAGGCCGGTCACATGACTCGCGGCCGCTGTACAGCTCCGATGGATACCGCAGAAGGGGATGTGATCTCCCTCTGACATCAGCTGAGGAGATCACATAGCTGCTCAGCCCCTCCTGCAGTAGTCGAAGATATTGAAGAACTGTTTAAAGCAGTTTTTACTTCTGAACAGATTGAGCCACCACAAAAATCTCAATTGTTTCAGGATAGAATGTATAGGGGTCTTCAAGTGTTTTCCGGTACACCAGTCACTTAAGGATGGAAAGAGCCTAAGAAAAGGTTGTTCCGGTCCAGAGGGCATAAGAGGAGATTTCCCTTTCAGTCTGACATTGAGATGTTTTTCAAGTATCCGAGACTGGATGTTCCTATGTCTCAAGTGTCTAAGAAATCTGATCTTTCATTTGAAGACTCTGGGGTTCTTAAGGACCAGATGGATAGGAAAGCTGACGCTTTGCTCCGTAAGGCCTGGGAGGCTTCAGCCGTCTCTCTGGGGCCAGCCCTGGCATCCACCTGCTTAGCTGGAAATCTATATGTTTGGGTCCATAGGCTAGATGACCTGCTCCCCACCGACACGCCTGTAGAAGAGATCAAAGAATCTCTCTCCCTGATAGCCAAATGGCAGACGCGGTGGCAGACTCGGTTAGATCAGTGGCCAAAATGTCAGCCTTGATCAATTGCTCTAGACGGCAATCTGATTGAAATCCTGGGACGGGGATCTGACCTCTAGAAATAAACTCTGCGGTATTCCCTTTGAAGGCAAACTATTGTTTGGTTCAGCTTTAGAGGAAGTACTTGCTCGATCCTTGGAAAAGGGTAAATGTTTCCCATCTTGGAAAGTTGAGTCTCAAAGTAAGAGGCCCTTTCGTAGTTTTCGGGGCAAAGCTAATCTTAAACCAGCAGGTCAGCAGGCAAAGAAAAAAATGATCGTTTAGCAAAGACAAAGCTAAAGGGATCTCTCTTTGCTCCTTCAACCCAGGCAAAAAGCTCTGTGATGCCAGGTCAGGGGTAGGAGGAAGGCTGACCTTTTTCACTGAGGAATGGTCAAAGGTAACAGAAAATCCTTTTGTTCTCAAGGTCATAAGAGAGGGTTTCAGGTTGGAATTCAATCTCCCTCCGCCCCAGAGGTTTTTTCTCACTCATCTGCCGAGGGACCAAGAGAAACGGCAGGGCATGTTATGTCTGAATTCTCTTTGGAAATCAGAAGGAGTTATTTCCCCCGTTCCGGAGGATCAAAAATTCCAAAGATTTTATTCCCATGTTTTCCTGGTAAGAAAGGCATCAGGAGGATTTCGGATGGTCATCAATCTGAACCTCCTAAACAGTTTCCTGGTTTACAGGCGTTTCTGGATGGAAAGCATTTATTCACAGGAATCTGTTATTGCCAGAGGTATTCATGGTGACCCTGGATCTTCAGGATGCTTACTTCCATGTTCCAATATACCAGGATCATCAGAGGTTTTTTGAGGTTTGCAATCCTCTTGGAAAACGGCTTAAGTCATTGGCAGTTCAGAGCCCTTCCTTTTGTTCTCTTGGCAGCCCCGAGAATCTTTACAAAGGTCATGGCCGAGGTCATGGTATTTTTTTCGTTTGCAGAAAATTTCAATCGTCTTGGACGACTTTTTGATCTTTGCCGGGGACAAAGAGGACCTGGGTTGGGATCTGCAAGTAGTTCTGCAGACCTTCCAAAGATTGGGTTGGAAAGTCAATCTGCAGAAATCTGCTCTGGTTCCCCCCCCCCCCAGAGCTGTATATTTTTGGGCAACCTGATAGACTCATTGGCCCAAAGAATTTTCTTACTGGAAGAGGAGATCTCCAAGATCCTTCTTTTCGGTGCAGAGGTTCAGGTGCAATCCTCAGGCATCCCTGCGTCAGATAATGCGGCTGTTGGGCTTGATGACTGCAGCAATTCTGGGAGTGCCCTGGGCTCAATTGCATTCCAGATTCCTACAGGCGTTTCTTCCGTGTTGTTGGGATCGCAGAAAGGCCTCTCTAGACCAGGTTGTGCGGCTTCCAGGAGATGACTCTCAAGCTATCCTGGTGGGTCCGACCGGAGCATCTGCAGGTAGGGAAGGCTTGGGCCCAGCGTTTCCCGGTAAAGATTACCACAGACGCCAGCTTGTAGGGTTGGGGGGCGCACTCAGAGGATTGGCAGGTTCAGGGTGCCTGGCAGCCAGAAGAGGCAGCCCAATCCTCAAACTACAGGGAACTGTTAGCAGTAGGAAAAGCTTTGGTCACTTTGAAAACCAGGGTTCATGCAAAGGATCTGTTGATTTTTTTCGGACAATGCCACAACACTGGCTTACCTCAACAAGCAGGTAAGTACTCGCTCAGACAGCCCGCTAGGGTTAAGTCAGGAGTTCCTTTCCTGGGCAGTGGACAATGTTTCCTCAATCAGGGCAGTCCACATCAGTGGGTCAGCAAATATTCTAGCAGATTATTTGAGCATAGTAACTCACTTCCAGCAGTTTGGAGCTGAACCAGGAAATCTTCCAGGAGTTAGTGGTCAGGTGGGGAATGCCCAAAGTGGATCTGTTTGTTTCCACCCACAACAGGAAGCTTCCAGTTTATTTTTCTCTGGAGAGAGAAGCAAAGTCTCTAGAGACAGATGCGCTCTCTTTCCAGTGGAATTTTCCCCTGGCCTACGCTTTTCCTCCAATTATATATTATAAATATTGCCTCTGGTGCTCCAAAAGATTGTGCAGGATCAAGCAGAATTGATTCTGATTGCCCCATGGTGACCCAGGAGGATTTGGTTCCCTGCACTGAGAGCACTCTGAGTCCCCCTGGCCCCTGCCAGAGAGAAGAGACCTTCTATACCAAGGGCCAATGCTACATCCAAACCCTCGGATTTACCATCTGATGGCTTGGAGGCTGAGCGGCGCATCCTACAATTGAAAGGATGTTCAGCTAGGGTTATTGAGACTATTCTAGACAGCCATAAATTAGTCACAAGGAAGATTTATGGCAAAGTTTGGAGGACGTTTGTAGCCTGGCAAAAAAGGGCTGGGGTAGACTCGTTTTCTATTTCCTATGTTCTGGACTATTTACAGAGGGGAGTGGAAAAGGGGCTTGCTGTCAGCACTCTTAGGGTTCAGGTTGCTGCCCTATCTCTATTCATTGAGAAAAGACTGGCGTAGGAGCCTTTAATTAAGAGACTCCTCCTAGCTAGGGCTAGACGTACACCCAGAGTAGTCAAGCAGGTTCCCCCGGATTTGTCGTTGGTATTTAACGCCCTTACCAGACCCACTTTTAAGCCACTGCGTGACGCCTCTTTAAAATTAGTCACCCTAAAGATGGTTTTCCTTTTGGCGATCACTTCTGGGAGAAGGGTCTCTGATTTAGGTTCTTTCTTGTGTAAAGATCCTTTCGTAAGAGTAGTGATCAGGTCTGACTCTTTGTATTTGCCCAAAGTTTCGTTTAACTGCCACAGATCACAGGAAGTACCGTAGTTCTTTCTAGCTTTTGTTCCTCCCCCCAGGAATCCGGAGGAAGAAAGGTTAGATTTTTTTAGATGTAAGATATCTTCTACACTACTTATAAGTTACTAGTGAATTTAGGAAAGATTCCCAACTACTGATTACTTTTAATGGCCCCAAAAAGGGTTCCAAGGCTTCCAGAGGTTCCATTACCAGATGGATTAGAGAAGCTATATGTGAGGCCTACAAATCTTCAGGACGATCCCCTCCTTCCAGAGTTAGGGCTCACTCACTTGCATTAAAAAAAAATGCAACAGCCACCATTTATTTATTCTCCTTGCTTTTAGAAAATATTCAATATTTGGGCATTCTAAGTAATTTGCTGACAAAAATGATTTTTTTAATGTGTAAAAAAATTGCCTTGGACAGCAAATGGTCAAAAGCCTTTTTAGAAGAGAAATATGAGAAGCCATTAACATCTGCCAGTTGTATGTCTCTTTCTGTGAGGGGCAAAGGAACTTTAACATTAACATTTATCAATTTTTATTTATTTTATTAGATTTTTTTTATCCCCCCCCCCCCCACTTTATTACTATGTCAGAGACTTACAGTATATCATTTTTAGGTGGACTGACCCAATAATATCTTGCAAAGTATTCGTAACTTTTTTTTCTTTTTTTTTTTTTTTTTTTTTTTTTTTTTTTTTTTTTTGAAGGATGAAGATTCTGAGCTGGAATATAAATGGGATTCGGGCAACTCGGGTGGGACTGAAAGAAATCCTTGACTCGCTGGATGCAGACATTATCTGCCTGCAGGAGACTAAAGTGACCAGTAAGCAGCCCTGGTGGGGAAGCAGACACACACCCACATCATAGGGTAGGGGGGTGGCAATCTTGGCACCAGCTGTGGTGAAACCACAGATCTCAGTCTGCCTCTGGCAGTTGTGGCTGAGCCTGTCCATTTTGCAATGCTTCATGGGACTTGTAGTTTCTTAACAGCTGTCTTGTGGAAGATTGTTTACCCCTGCTGTAGGGAATTTGATCTGCAAAAACATTTTGTGTATAGCGTTTTAAAAAAACGTTTTTTCTCTTTCTTTAATAAGTGATTACCTACCCTCTGTTATCAGCTGCATAAGGAACTCTGAGAGCTAGGGGAGGCAAAACTGCAGTACACTAGTCTTCCCTGTGAATATTGGGGGGGGGGGTTCAGGACAAGTCTGATCATTGGAGGTGAGTAGGCTGAGTTCTCAGCACAGCCAGAAAACTGACCATGCTGCGCTCTCCTGCTTAGTGTGTTTAGATTTTAATAGTAAAGCAGAGGGACTGGCAGGAACACCAGGGATTTCACACAAAGGAAGCAATACAGAGAGGACCGGTTACTTTCTTATACAAGTACATGGTACAGCAGCCACATACAGGAATATGAAATGTTGGGTGTTCATATTCTTTAACCACTTGCCGACCGTCTGACTTTGATATGCAGCGGCAATGTGGCACGGCTGCGCCCAATCACGTACCTAGTACGTGATTAGACACTTCCGAGTCTGGGGAGCGCAATAGCGCTGCTGGTGGCCCGGTACCGATATGATTATACAAAATGGGAGCTGATCAGCGGGCACCGCGGACTCAACGTCCGCTGGCACCCACCGATCCTTGGGTATAGAGGGAGAACGGCTGTCTGCCTATGTAAACAAGCACAGAAGGCACGGATCCTGCGATTCTGCAAAGCAGAGACATGGATCTATGCCTTCCCCTAGTACAAGCACCTCGCTCACAGTAAGAAGACACCAGTTAGGCACACAGTTAACCCTTTGACCACCCCTGATTTTAACCCCTTCCCAGCCAGTGTCATTAGTATAGTGACAGTGCATATATAGTTACATAGTAAGGTTGAATAAAGACACCAGTCCATCCAGTTCAACCTGAGTGTGTATGGGTGTGTGTCTACAATTGTCACTATTTATTTAAGGTATCCATATAGTGCTGTCAATTTACAAAGCACTCCACACATACATCACACACTCACATCGGTCCCTACCCTCAAGGAGCCCACAATCCAAGGTCCCCAACGCACATTCATATACTAGGGCCAATTTTGGACAGAAGCCAATTAACCTACCAGCATGTCTATATATATATATATATATATATATATATATATATATATATATATATTTTTTTTTTTTTTTTTTTTTAGCACCGATTACTGTATTAGTGTCACTGGTCCTCAAAAAATGTCAGATTGTCCGCCGCACTATCGCAGTCCCGCTATAAGTCACTGATCACTTTTTGGGATTTTTTTTTTTAGCCAAAAATATGTAAAAGAATACATATTGGCCTAAATTAATGAAGACATTCTTTTTTTTATTGGACATGTTTTTATAGCAGAAAGTAAAAAATAGTTTTTTTTTTTTTTTAAATAAAAACCACAGAGGTGATCAAATACCACCAAAAGAAGCCTCTATCAGAGGGCCCTGCTCGTTAGAGCTTACAATCTAGAGGGGAGGGTCAAGTGGAAACAAAAGGCAATAACTGTGGGGGATGAGCTGATGGAAAAAATGAAAATACAGTTGTTAAGTGTGGGTAGGGTAGGCTTCTCTGAAGAGTACAGAGTTGCATGACTGCGCAATTGTCCGTTAAAATAACACAGTGCCATATCGCAAAAAATGGCCTGGTCATGAAGGGGGGTAAACCTTTTGAAGGTCACATGGTTAACCTGACAATCCCAGGAGCCTGCAGGCAGCTGGGGGCTACACCATTCTTACCTAGGCTAAAAATTTTAAGAGATTTTTTTCAAAGTGGGGGGGAGTCAGATTTTTGACTGTTGAAAAAAAGGTGGAAGGTCCCAATATTTTTGTTTTCGATATATATGTACAGTGGGACGTGACCAGAGCATATATGTTTATGGGAATTTGGAATTAGACCCTTTCTACATTTTCACTGCAGTACACAGTTGTAATGTTGCACGGTTTGCTTGTTTAGGAGACCTGCTGGATGAACCTACCGCCATAATAGAAGGCTACAATTCCTACTTTAGCTTCAGTCGTGCACGGAGTGGATATTCAGGTAGGCGAGTTGTTATTTACAACATCTACAGTCTCAGTGGAATCCTCTTTATTAAAACTGTATTAAACTTCAAAACCAAAAATGTCATATATTGCAGCTTACCAATCATTCCATGTGGTGGCTGCATTCGTTTTCTTATTTTTAGGCTCCCCCCCCCCCTCTATTTTCACCTGGTGATCTGGCCAGTAACACACCTCCTGTTTTGGTGTCCCCCTCTCTGGGTGAAGAAGCACAGGGGACACCTTTTGGACAGCAGCATTGTCAGCCTGGGGGGAGAGGAGTGTTGGATGTACTAGCAAATTTAGATACACTAACAAATTGAAGCCGAACTCTAGTTCACACTTTATAATCAGTTTACAGCAAACTTTTTTTTTTTTTTTTTTTTTTTTTTTTTTAATTCGTTTGGGGATAAAGGTTTTACATGAATAAAAACCTGATCATTCTAAGCACCAATGTCACTGGTAAATGGTTTGTCTAATCCATGTAAACTGATGCATTCTGCAGGAGAGCTTGTGCTTTTGAAATCAGACTTGAGCTGGATCACCAGATGCAAATAGAAGCGAAAAAGCCTAAAAAGAAAACAAATGCAGCCATTGCATCTAAGAATCTGTAAGCTGCAGTATAATGTGTGTGTGTGTGTGTGTGTGTGTGTGTGTGTATAGGTTTTTAAAATGACACCCTATTATCTGTGTGCATAAGCTTTCTATAATTTATGTGTTTTTTTTTTTTTTTTTTTGTAAATTGATCCTGCCATTTCCATGCACGTCCCCACTGTTAGTGGAAACAGATCCTCTGGCTGCTGCCTTGCCCCTCTTAATACATATGTTTTGTCTGCTGCTTGTTGGGAAGCAGTTGACTGCATGTCACCTCCATTTTGAAGCCCCCCCTCCCCCTAGTGAGGTTACATCAGCTCCTGCTCCCCTCTGCCCCACGTGACTCAATCTAACCGTGTGACTTCAAGAGTGCCAGTTACTGCTGGGTGACTATGGGCAAAGACGAAACTTTCCTCGGTGATGCTCTTTTCACAAAGAAAGTGTTTGGCTTAAAGCAGAGGTCCCCAAACTCCCTGGCACAAGGCATCATGGGGGTTGGGGGTTGGGGGTGAGATCAGGTGCTGCAGCTCAGTTGTTGCCTGCTCACCGATATGACCTCCATAGCTCTCATAGTCTCGGTGCAGCCGTGCCAACCTTCTGTCCATCTTCCACATCACTGACCTAACCATACCATACTGATTTCATATTGCAGGAAAGCCGAGCGTCTGAGCTGATTGGCTGCTCCAGATCAACTGATCTGGCCTGGTACGGAGGATTCCGGGATCGGTAGTCCAGTGTAGGGCTGGAATTAGTCTTTCTTCAGGTTCTCGGACTACAATTCCTGTCGGCCACAGAGCAGATGGGAACAATGAGGCAATCGGTGCCCTCTTCCTGGTATGGCTGTGACTATCCTCACCCTCTGTGTAGCGGGAGATACAGGGTTAGGAGGAGCCCTTCAGGCAACGGAAGCAGCCTTCAAAATACAAATCAAGTCTTGCCCCAACAGGCCACAGATCGTTACCAGTCTGCAGCCCCAGGGTTGGGGACCTCTGGCTTAAAGTAAATATAAGGCCAAAACAAATTTTTTTTTTTTTTCTTCTTTTTTAGTTTTTAATGGAGTGAAGAAGGGTTGGAGCCCCTGCCAGATTTGTGTTGTCTGTCTTTACTAGGAAGATTAACATTCTCTATTTGAATGTCTGTCACTGTTCCTGTGACAGAAAGTGATAGGAATTCCAATAATCCATTTTACACAATCACAATGATCACACATGGAAACAGTATCTGCATGTTGCAGCCAGGCCTCTGAGAGGAAGCAGAGTGTGTGTTTCCAAACAGAGATTGTGGCAGCTTATGGCATCACTGTACTGGTGTGACTAATGATCAAGAACACACTGGCTTGCTGCCCTGTTGGCCAGCCAGTGTCTCTAATTGCTAGTCGCACCAATACAATGTCACCATACCACACCAGCCAGCCAGTGTTCCTGATAACACTTAGACCAGTCAGCCAGTGCCCCATTTAGCCCCCAGACCAGTGCAGCCAGCAAAGGTATTCCTGATCACTCTCACACCAGTGTCACTAGAGTAGTACAGTCAGCAACATTGTTCCTCACCGCTTCCAGACCAGTGCAACCAGCAACATTATTCTTGCTCACCGCCACACCAGTACCAGTGTCACCAGTTCCAGTGCAGCCAGCAACAGTGCTCCTGATCGCCGCCACACCAGTCCCAGTATTGCCAGACCAGTGCAGCCAGCAACAGTGCTCTTGATCACCACCACACCAATCCCAGTATTGCGAGACCTGTGATGGTGCAGCCAGCAACAGTATTCCTGATTGACGCAAGACCTGTGCCAGTGCAGCCAGCAACATTGTTCCTGATTGCCGCAAGAGCAGTGTAAGCTGGCAACAGTGTTCCTGATCCACGCCACACAAGTCCCAGTGTTGCCAGACCAGTGCAGCCAGCAACATTATTCTTGCTCACCGCCACACCAGTACCAGTGTCACCAGTTCCAGTGCAGCCAGCAGCAGTGCACCTGATCGCGGCCAGACCAGTGCAGCCAGCAACAGTGCTCTTGATCACCACCACACCAATCCCAGTATTGCGAGACCTGTGATAGTGCAGCCAGCAACAGTGTTCCTGGTTGACCCAAGGCCTGTGATTTTGCAGCCAGCAATAGTTTTCTTGATTGCTAACAGACCAGTGTAAGCCAGCAACATTATTCCTGATCACCATCACACCAGTGCAGCCAGCAACAGTGTTCCTGATTGCTGCCACACCAGTCCCAGTGTTGCCAGACCTTTGCAGCCAGCAATAATGTTCCTGATTGCTAGTCTTGCCAGTTCTGGTGTCACTAGAGACAGGGCAGCTATCATGAGGGTCCCTGATCACCATTACATCAGTACAGTGTTGCCAGCAACAGTGTCCCGGTTCACCACCCCACCAGTCCACTGTTGTGCCTGCCTTAGCCTGAACAGACCAATCTGCATGTCCCGCTGACTGTTCTATGTGACCTCATTCCCTGTGGACAGCTACAATCCTGGAACCACAGAAACTCTCTTGTTCACCTTTCATTCAGCCACCTGTACTTCATGGAAATAAACCTAGCATTCTAGGAACAGCCATGCATCAGTAAGGGTCACTTGGCTTGTAGGAATATCAACGGTGATGCTACTCTAAGCTCTATTCCCTGACCTCTCATACATTGGCGATCATTACAGTACACTGTGTATTTGATACATTGGACTGATTGTGTATCGGTACATTGTATCTGATGTATTACAAAAATCAACAAACATCGTGGTATCCCCATACTCAGGAGGGATAGCAGAATGTGTTTTGGGGTAAAATTCTAAGTACGCCCCTGCTGTATGTGTGTGAAATATCATAATAAAGTTTATGCAAGCTAATACATTTATCTTTTTTTTTTTTTTTTCCCTCCATTTTTGAATGAATCAAATACGTCGGCAGGGATACTTTGCAAAAGGGGGTTATTTTGTGGGTATTTCTATGGTCCTGAACTTTAGAGCCTCAAGATATGTTCTGGATAGTCAGGAAATTGGATGCATTATTTATGCCCCTTGAAAGCCTGAAGGTGCTCTTTGGATTTTGGGCCACTCTATTTGTCTGGGCAGTGTAAAACTGACATATCATCCTAGGGAGGAGTAGCAGAATGTGTTTTTGGGTGTGATTCTAAGTGTGGCTAGGCTGTTTATAATTGAACTTTTATTGACTTTCTTAATTTCACAAAACAATTGTAGCAAAAAATTACAACTTTTTTGTTTGTGCTGTCCTGACATTTTACGGCTTCAAGAAATGAGATCTGTGAAAACTTAGGATGGCACATATTCTATCGAGGGTTTCTGTTTGATTAGGAGTGGCCACATTCTGTAAGAACCACGCAATTCCTCATGCGGCAGAGGAGGGGCTATCGGGGCAGCTCACCAGTCAGAAGGGATCTGTGGGCTGCTATGGCAACACAGAGGAGTTCTCGGAGGAGGAGCTGCTATCTCTGGACCAAGAGGGAAGAACAGTCATCACACAACACAGCATCCTGTAAGAAAAGGATTCAGGTTTTCCCCTAAAGGGCCACTGCACAGATATAGATAATATAATGTATATATATTTTTCCCAACTGTGTGTGTATATGTAAATGTTTTTTATAATATATTTTTTTAATTCATTATTATTATTAAAAAACAAAACTATATATATATATATATATATATATATATATATATATATATATATATATATATATATATATATATATATATATATATAATTTTTTTTTAACCTTTCTTAAACCAAGGCTTCAAGTGATAAGCTGTGTGTCCAACTTGTATTAGTTTTTAATTTTGCATAGAGTGGGTAAGGATTAGAGCCTCTGTAAAGTTTACACTAGTATGCCAGGGGTACATAAGAGATTTTCCCCTGTGAAAATCTCTAATTGTAACACAGGCAAAAAATAAGATAAAAATAGAATCATCGTTTCTTGCCATTACTTTTTAGGGCAAGTAATGTTTTTGTTGAAATGCTTTCAAAAAATGTTTTGCTTTATACAATCTATAGACAAATATATAAATATATTAAAAAAAAAAAGCTTTCCCAGTGTTAACTTTTAAAATTGTGATACTGTAGGAATATATTTTACTGTATAATTTGTTCCGCTTATGACAAACATTTTTTTAATTTTGTATGAAACTTAGCAAATTTTGTTTACACAAAAATAAATGCTTTTGATCAGTTTTAAACTTTTTTTTTTTTTTTTTTGTTCACTAAAAAATTTACTAAAATAAATTAAAAATGTCTAAGTGTAATGACCAATAAAAAATAATAGAAGTAACAAAAATATGAATAGAAAAATATTACTAAGAAAAGTGGGGGAGGAGGGTTAATTGGGGTGCAAATAGTTTTTATTTTATTTTTTTTTTTTATTATAAAATTTCCTTTCACATTTGTGAAGAAATTTTAAAGATTAAATGCTCATTCACAGATATAAAATGCATGAAAGTGCTAGTTTTTTGCCCTTTTTTTAAATTCTGTGTAATTCTTTAGTTCAGCACAGCATTGCAGTGCATAACTCACTGCAAAACATTTTTGTGTGCTGTAAAAAAAAAAAATGCAGCACGTATACATTTTTTTTTTTTTTTTTTCCCCAGCACACGCCAATGCAATACTTTGGGGTCAATGGGGCATATAGGCTGCAATAGTATTTACTGTGTCCTTTTTTTCATGAGCCTGCGTCAGTGAACAGAACACACTAGAGGTTATTGAACCCTCAAGCAAATAAGGATAGAAATAGTATTTCTGTCTACAAAATTAATTGTCAAATTTATTGTTTTTCTCTTCTTTTTTTTTTTTTTTTTTTTGCCTTGAAAGTAAACCAGTCTCTATAGAGAACGATGCATAATGTGCAGCGCTTTCAAAATATGTTAAACATAATGAACTAAAAATCAATTATTTACATAATGAATATAAACATAAAAGTGTTAATATTCCAAATATAAGTGACAAATCCAAACAAAATAAAAATCCAATGCATTTAAGTGCTCTTGTGCTCAAAAAATTCCATATAAGTCCAGGAAGTGATTCCACTTTCCAGAACAGCTCTCAGATTTCCAGTAGAGACAGCAATATAGTTAAATGCTTAGCAGACCGCGCTGGCCCTCATATTACTAAGTGGGCAAAAAGGCTTGAGGGATAAATCCCACACGTGCCCACGGTATATGGTGTAGTCCAACTGTTTGATCCCGCTCCACTCACAGCATAGGAATATGTGAAAAAATTCAGCGTGCATAGTGCAGTATATCATTTAAAAAAAAAAAAAAAAAGGTATTTGAGTAAAAAATAGTGCACGCGCATGCTCACTTTGTATTAGGAGTAAAACAGTAACATCCACTGTGCGATCATTGCGGCCGTTGTGTGTGATAATGTAGTTGGGCCCCTCCATACGCGTTTCCTCATACGTCAGTTGTCAGGGGCGTAGCTAATTGATGCACACCATGCAAATGACTTGTATTTACAGCAAACCCGGAAGAGGAATTCCCTCCAATAGTGACAGACCATAAGTAAATGAAAAGTTGCTTATAGTCACATCATTAAAGGGGTTGTAAACCCTCTGCATTTTTCACCTTAATGCATTCTATGCATTGAGGTGAAAAATATTCTTTCCTGCTGCAACGCCCCAGAGCCCCCCTAATACTTACCTGAGCCCAGTAATTCCCGCAACAGGAACATGCACACCAGCTCTGGCTGGTGTCTCGTGTCCTGATTGGATAGATTGATAGCACAGCCATTGGCTCCCACACGGGTGTCCCGTAGAAGAGCGCTTCTCCGAACGGACACTCAAAGAGGAGGAGTGAGGAGCGCTGTGGAGGGACCCCAGAAGAGGAGGATCAAGGCCACTCTGTGCATAACCAACTGCACAGCGGAGGTAAGTATGACAGGTTTGTTTACCCACTTGGCAACCGGCCCATAGCCGAATGACTGCTACAGGGCTGTTACTTAACTCTGGGAGGGCAAACTATGACGTCCTCCCAGAATCCTGCTCTCGTGCGCCCCCTGGGGCGTGCACCCAAGAACATCCGTGACCGCCGTGTCCTCTGGACCTGGCGCATCACCGTAAAAGGCTGCTGATTGCGGCCGTTTACCATGTGATCGCTCCGTCAAATGACGGACGATCACATGTAAACAAATGGTTCCTCCCTCCCCTCTGTGTACCGATCGGTACAGTGTGGGAGGAGAGGGGGAGGGATTGGATGGCAGCAGCGCTGTGGGCTGGATCTGTAGTGCCCACAGCGCTGCTCCGTGACACCTGCAGTCACATCCATCCATCCATCCATCCATGCTCAGCCATCCCTCTGTGCTCAGCCATATTGCAATACCCTGCAATACACCGCAATTCTCTGCAATACCCCACAGTACCCCACAATACTCTGTAGTACTCTGCAATACCCCACAGTACCCTGCAATACCCTGGCCTAAATTGTTGAAGAAATTATTTCTTTATTTCCGATATGTATTATAGCAGAAATTAAGTATTGATTTTATTTTTTCTAAATTGTTGGTCTTTTTTTGTTTATAGCGCAAAAAATATAAACCGCAGAGGTGATCAAATACCACCAAAGGAAAGCTCTATTTGTTGAGAAAAAAAAGACATCAATTTTTTTTTTTGGGTACAGCGTCGCACGACCGCGCAATTGTCAGTTAAAACGGCGCAGTGCCGTATCTCCAAAAAATGGCCTGGTCAGGAAGTGGGTAAAACCTTCAGGGGCTGAAGTGGTTAAACGGGGTAGAAAAAAAAACAAAAACAAACAAGACTTTAGCATCACTTTTAATAAAAACCATTCTCATCCAATGAAACCAGTGTCTTTGCCCATTCAGCAAAACGACTGGGTTCTCTTATAGGAAAAAACACCACGCTCCCATCCAGCCGCTGCAGTACTCCAATCTGAGCGGCCGAATGACCAACCTGAACACTTTCATGTGAGGAGGTGGAGATTGTTCTCCCTTTGTAGGTTCTAACCTAGAGCTTACATAAAATGTAGAATGTCATGCTCTATGTAGGTATTCGTAAGTGTAGAGTTCTTCTTACAAGAGAACCTGTCACTTTGCCCTTTAATTTTTTTTTTTTTTTAAGGCCACAGTGGACATGCCAGACAAAGATTATTTTTAAAGATGTCTCTCGCTGTGTCCATAACTTTCAGGATTTTTTCTGCATTTCAGAACTTCTGATAACAAAGAGGACACGCTGACGGTGATTAATGTATATTGTCCACGGGCCGATCCTGAGAAGCCAGAGCGCAAGACCTACAAGTTGCGCTTTTACAGTTTGCTACAGATACGGGCAGAAGCTATTCTGAGAAATGGCGGGTGAGTTTTTATGCTTGGTGAGAAGGATGGCGACTCCTTACCAGGGTGGATTTGATTTAAATCACTAGTAAAATAGCTTGATTTCAATCATAATTTTTCAAGAGCAACTGTCATCTCTGTCCCGCAGCGGCTCCTCCTCTGACCCGCTGTTGATTCACCAGCAGTCCCATTCACTTTAATGGGACATCTGGTGATGCGGCAGTGACACAACAAGGTGAGAGACGTGGCGGCAGCAGGTGAGTGGATTCCCGCTAACAGGCACTGCCTTGATGGATCTGAAATGACAGGTGCTCCTTAAATGTAAGGACTTATTCTTGCTAGTAGTTAAAATCTTTAATATTTGCAAACAAAAATGAAGGTTTCCTATATAGAATAATAAGCTGTCAGGTTAGTAAAACGGCTGTATCAGAACCGATTCAATCATACAGTTTGTAGTGTACATAGATTTGCAAAACAACGGGATAAAGGAATATTCCTGAACTTTGTTTTATCTCATGGTTACTGTAAAAATTGTGTGAATGCATCAATGCAGTGCATGTTATCTCAGCTTGGATTCATTGAATGAGTTTACCAAAAATGTAAGTATTGCAGAATATACAGCCTCATGCTACATAACTAAGCTCCATTTCATGCTGAATAAACAAAATTATTAATGTATCTTAAATGGAAAACTATCTTTAGATAGATTTTTTATTACAAAAGCATTTTATTAAAATGAATAAAATGAAAATTAAAATAAATTTGATAAAAATCAAAAAAATCAATTTTAAATAAAAAAAAAAAAAAAAAAAAATCAAATTTTTAAAAAGTTTTTTTTTTTTTAATCATTGATTTATATCCACCCTGCACCCTACATAAGGGTTACTGACAGATTGCATTGCTCTCAATGTTTCAGCCATGTGATAATACTGGGAGATGTGAACACCTCGCACAAGCCCGTTGACCACTGTGATCCCGATGATCTGGTGAGTTCTGCTTTTTTGGCCAGTGCATTGGCAGATTATAAGGGACAGTGTTGTATCTTGGGGAAATATTAGAACAATCATAAACTTATCTCCTGCTCTGAGTCATGTAGTCATGAGTCATGTTGTCATGTTACAACCAAAAACGTAAATGTATTTTATTGGGATTTTATGTCCTATAGACAACACATAGTGGCACATATAAAGTGTGAAGTGGAAGGAAAATAAATGAGTCTGAACATCAGTAAAATTTGTACACACATAAAGCTCTGGGCAAAAAGCCAAAAACAAAGGTGAAACGCAAATATATGTACTGATTTACCTACCGTAGTGTTTGTAATTCCATGCAACCAGTCTTCTGATTTACATACGTTTTGCACAAAGTCAGGCAATGTGACCTACAGTATTTAATACACACTAGAGAAGGATATGCTTTGTTCATATTTCATGTCTGAGGTTTACAACCACTTTAATTCCTTTGACATGATCAGTCCTGGCTGCAAATACAAGCCTCACTTGCTCCACCAGTTTTTCTGAGTCACTGGAAAATAGATTTCAGTTTTGAAGATTAATCCTTTATGTTATGACATGGGTTTCAATTTTTAGGAAGCGTTTGCAGAGAACCCAGGGCGTCAGTGGTTGGATCAGTTCCTTGGTGACCCGGCGGCACCTAAAACAAGTGATGGCAATCCACCCGAAGGAGGTCTTTTCCTTGATACCTTCCGTTACTTCCACCCCACTCAGAAGAATGCCTTCACCTGCTGGCACTCAGCATCTGGGGCCCGGCAGACCAATTATGGCACCCGCATTGACTATATTCTGGGTGACAGAAGCCTGGTTGAGACTGAATTTATGGATTCGGTTATAATGCCAGAGGTTGAGGGATCTGACCATTGTCCGGTGAAGGGATTTATGAAATGCAGGGCAGTTGCAGCAGATAGATGTCCCCTTCTCTGTACTAAATACCTACCGGAGTTTGCAGGACGGCAGCAAAAACTGTCTCAGTTTTTTGTGGTAAAGAACAAAGATTTTTCGGGCGGCGAGACCATGGGCCCGTCAAGTTCTCAGTCTTCAGCTGAAGGGTCTGAGCAAACTTCCACCCGGAAGAGGACACAAGAAAAAGTTAATGAAACCATCAGAAAGAAGAACAAAGTGGACAGCAAGAGTGGGAAAGGCAATCTCCTTGACTTTTTTAGGCCAGCAGCACAAAAGGCAACTGTTACACAGCCACAGACTAACACTGCTAAACTGGAACCTGAAAAGGAGCTTCCTAAAGGTACAGAAGACCATTTTCTTGCTTCTCAGAAACCCAACCAACAACAAGCAGCCTTCTGGAAGACTTTGCTTAAAGGACCTCCACCTCCACCCAACTGTAAAGGTCACGGGGAGCCTTGTGTTCTGCGGACAGTGAAGAAGGCCGGCCCTAACTGCGGACGCCAGTTCTATGTATGCGCACGTCCTGATGGGCATTCTTCCAATCCGCAGGCCCGTTGCAACTTTTTCCTTTGGGTTAATAAAAAGAATGGAATGGATGGCTGACAAAGGATTGTAGGTGCTGTATTCTAGTACAAAATGGTGCTGCGTACCCAGTGTTATGGACCAAATCAGGGCCAGGCCTTCTTGTTCATGGCAGCTTCCAGGACCCCTTCTCGGTAATGAGGTTTAACTGGATGCGGTAGACAAGGAGTTCCAGATAAGGAACTATAGCTTCTGGAACTGGAATGATTTCTAATTGAGATGCAAGAGGTAGGACAATTGTGGCAAACAGAACTCATTGTGTGCCTGTTGCACATACTTTAGATATTGTCAATCTACTTATGCTACCTCAAGGCAAGCACTAGAGGTAGCTGAATGATTAAGCCAGCAGAGTGGATGGCTTTACTGTCATTGGCTCCACAACCATTTTTTTTGGAAAGGGCAACCAACCAATTGGATGACAACTCTCAGAAGGCTGGCTGTTGAATTAGACTGAAGGGTATTTGGGTAAGGGGCCTTTTGGAAAGAACAAGTTTCTGTAGGTTCATGAACTTTGTCTAACATTAGAGATGAGTTGTACAAAGCGCATGAGAGTTTTCTGAAATACTACTCCTAAGGATTTGTCAAGGAGTATTTATAGGAATCGGCTGCTTGGAGAAATTCATAGGCTGCCATTGCTGAGCTGCTAAAATGTAATTGCCTGGCTGTCTCTTGGTTTAATAACTCTAAATCATCCATTATCAGCCAGGGTTCTGTGAAATATTAGGGTTCCTGAAGGGGTTACTAAGGGGTTCCTTTGAGCAATTTCTACCTCCCCATTTGTTGGTGCCTGCATAGTCACTGGGCCATTGCCACTCAACAAATCTAGTGGCCTGACACCAATGCTTTTTTTTGAGTATCTGTAAGGGGTGTGCATTCTGACCACCACTGTACGGAGTGGAATTTTTCTACCAACTGACCACCAATTTAAGTCTCGGGGCAGCGGCGGTCCTTTCTGAAAAGCATTCTGTGTGATTTTGGGTCCGGTTTAAGTGCGAATAAAAGTAAAAATATGCACCTGAACTGGTGAACCAAACCACTCCAGACTGTGAAGAGACGTTCTTCCCATTAATCACCAATGAACTGGTGACTTGAAAACTATTTTAAGGGTTCCTCTCAAGTTAAAGCAACCTCTCTCCCAACTTTTTTTTTTTTTTTTTAAGTCTTTGAAACATTCATTCAGCCAGTTAAAGCAGAGCTCCAGTCCCCATAACCTTCCTTTTATTTTTATTTTTATCTTATTTCTTTATTTTTTTAAAAGCTCACTCGTGATTGTTAAAACTTCTACTATATTATTTGCATGCATTTAGTAATGTTTTCCTGCTTCTTTCTTAGAAATCAATAAAATATTACCTGATCTCAGGAGCAGTCAGGGGCCATTGAGATTGCGGGCATCTGGAGCCTGCTTGTGTTTATTTTCAGGATTAGGTGCAGCTGGCTATCTAGCGTTTACACCCCCCCCCCCCCAATCTCTTGCATCAGCGCAGTAATGACACTGCATGGCCCAGTTTCTTCCTGACAGGTTGCCACCTCCGCTTACTGCTCTTGCTGCTGACGCTCATGCCACTGCCGCTACCGATTCCTTCTCCGCTGCCGTTCAGTGACAAGAGTCCACAGTTCAAAAATGGCGCCTAACTCCTCCTGGCATGGCGTCATTTCCTGTTTTGAAATGACGCAATGCCAGAAGCGGCGGATGCCCATTGAATCCTGGGATTAATGACACTGATATCCCAGGAGCAAATGGGAGAGTGTAAATTACGTACCTCGTCACGACAAGGTGGTTTTCATTCTACGTGCTGAAGCCATTGGATCGGCATGAGAGGCCGATAGCATTTCAGCAATGGTAGCCCATGTATAGCTCTCACAATGAGTTGTTTTAATATAAACCGCTTAAATGTCTGTACCCAGTGTCCTGATTTTATTACTGTTTTTACTGTCCTGAATATTGCCAGTTTTGAATAATAAAGATCAAACTATTTTTGTACTTTGCCAATAAATGTAATATATTAATATGTTTGTTTTTTTTTTTGTTTTTTTTATATTTAAGTCTTCCTTTTCCATTTACAGAAGTTCAAGTGACATTATTATTAACGTAGGCTGAAAGTTAATGGCAGACTTGACATGTTCTATCCCAGTGGTATCTGAATGGAGACCTTGACACCCATAGAATGTCACATTATAGTGCAGCCAATTTGTACACGGATTCGTAGAGCCATTGTTGAGACCAATGTACACTGGGTGTTTATCCCTGGTGCATGAGGCTCCGGCCTTTAGGCCTCATTCACACTGGTTTATTGTATAATGCTGTTTCTTTTGACAGGAGAAAATCCTTTCAAAATCCTGTCATTAAGAACCAGTTTAGCAGCGTTTTGTGTTTATTTCTTTGGCCACAATTTTAATTCTGGCTATTAAAATGAACAAACACTGAGTGCTAAACTGGCCTAGAGCTTAGACACATTTATCAGCGTCAAGCATTTTTCTTTTCTGCCAAAACACTGCTGCTCAAGGTGGGTTATTTTTTTTCCTGCCTCTAAACTCCCCCACCAATAAACGCTGCTAAAAGCCTATTTGTGCACAGACACATAGGATAACATTCCAAAAGACTGTCAAAGCTCTGCACTCACTTTGTTGGGATCCGTGGCGGCTGGTGGAATTTTTTTATTTTTTGGGATGGGGCGGCAAACAGTATGCTAACTGCCAACTTACCCCATCACCGGCGGCTTACCCCTGCTCGGTGGCGGACTCCCGTTCTCCTGCTCCTGGTCTCACACCCATCACATTTGCTGTTGTAACACACCTGGGTGGGCTCGGGTCGCACGCTCTGCGACCCAAGCCCACCCTATCTTGAAGCCATACTCTGTGATAGAAGTGATCACATTCCCTCTGTTCAGCTCAGCTGCATTAAACACTATTCACACCTGGGTGATCTGAATCTCGGGCAGAATCGTGTCAATTCTGCCTGCAATTCAGTATCGCTGCAAGATGCGTTTGCAATGCCATTACTTAATAATGGCACCACGGTTGCGGTGTGATTTTTACCACGATAAATCGTGCTACAACCACGGCAACATTACACGGCTGTCTCCCAAAAGAAGCTCTCGCTTCTTTTTGAGCAACAAGCTGCACGTGTTGCGATTTAAGTGAAATTTATTGTCTCAACATTGCACTGCAATAATGGTGCCCCGTCACTGGTGTCAGTGGGCGGAATAGTGCCCCGTCACTGGTGTCAGTGGGCGGAATAGTGCCCCGTCACTGGTGTCAGTGGGCGGAATAGTGCCCCGTCACTGGTGTCAGTGGGCGGAATAGTGCCCCGTCACTGGTGTCAGTGGGCGGAATAGTGCCCCGTCACTGGTGTCAGTAGGAAGAATAGTGCCCCGTCACTGGTGTCAGTGGGCGGAATAGTGCCCCGTCACTGGTGTCAGTAGGAAGAATAGTGCCCTGTCAGTGGTGGGAATAGTGCTCCAAGGGCCAGATAAAATCAAGCAAGGGGCTGCACTTTGGAGACCACTGCCCTGAGGGTTAACAACTTCTAAAGGGATGCCGACACTGCAGCTGTTCTCATTATAATCACCTGGAGCCCTCAGTGTTCTAATGAACAGACCCTCCCATTCGGAAGTCATTCTGGAAAGAAAATCCTGGGACAAGCCTGTTTCTCTTCACAACCGCAAAGGTAGGAAACCTGCTACAAAGTCTAAAACCCTTGCAATCTACATAGATCAGCCTAAAGCGATTTTGTTTGTTATTTTTGTTTGATTTTTTTTTTTTAGTTTTGTTTGTTATTTTTGTTTTTTCCCTCCTGGAGCTGGAAGCTGTGCTGATGATTAAAGCAAACTCCTTAGTGACCGCATAGCCTCTCATGGAAAAGCTTTAAATTCAAAGGAAAATTCCACCTTTTGCAAAAAGCAAAGATTTATTTTATTATTCTTACATTTGAGCCTGCAAAGCTTTGCAACCGCTATCAGTGGGTCTCATGTGCAATGCTCTGGCTTCTGCAGGGCCTTCCCTCCATCTCACGGACGTACGGACCTCCAGTTACAGATTTGAAAAAAAAAAAAAGTATCAATGCAGTACAGCAGAGGGGGGTTCACCTGTTGGAAGAGCGAGGGCCACTTAAAGCGGACCTTCAGTCATTGTTTCAACTTTCCATCTAGTAAATCTTCTGCCCTTGTTGTTTTAACTTTGGGTAGTAAAACATTTTTTTTTTTTTTTTTTTTTCTGCCTGTAAATACTTTATACAGCCCACTTCCTGTTTCTTGTCTGGTCATTAGCCTAGGCTTATGAAATCATGCACAGCTCTCTCTCTCTCACTCCCGTGAGTTTGCCAGGAAGGGAGGGGGGGTTGAGTCATAAGAGGGCCAATAAGAACTGCAGAGCTGAAGGTGTGTGTCTGTGTAAATCCAGGAAGTGAACAGGCAGCGGATTCAGCTGCCTACAGTCAAAGTGGCTGCAGCCAGACTCAGTGGAGGGAGATTTCTGCAGCATATTTGGCAAGTACAGAATCACAGTATATATAAGATAATATGGAAAGTGGTTGGAGGGAAGGTTCAGAATGTTTTTTTATTACAAAGTATGTGAGCAGACTGCAGTTCCTCTTTAAGTGATTTGGTAACCGGTCACGGGCCACAATAAAGTATGGGGTTTTACCGCCCCCCACACCACAAATGTATGCAAGTCCTTACAGTCCTGGGCCTATAAGGCTGCTTTCACACTGATGTGCTGCGGTTTACCTACACTGCAGAGGGATCCCACACCCAAAGTCAGTCAGCCAATATGAAGAGAAAGGGGTGGGGCTGGGCTGCAGCTCCATGTCTGAAGGAACACAGGGAGCTGTGACCCGGCTCGGGTGCCCCCATAGTAAGCTGCTTGCTGTGGAGACACTCGACAGGAGAGAGGGAGCGAAGAGGGACCCGAGAAGAGGAGGATCCAGGCTGCTCTGTGCCAAACCACTGTACAGAGCAGGTACGTATAATGTGGCTGTTATTTTTAACTAAAAAAAAAATAAAAACAAGACTTTACAATCACTTTAAAGGCCAGTTCACACTATCTGCGGTGATACACAGCAAACACTTGTTTTCTATGTGTCCCATTCACACTGCAACACATGCTGCATTTTATTGCAGCGCATCGGCCCAAATTGCATTGCAATGTCAGGCAATGAAGTGTACATTTTGTACACTTCAAATAAAGCTAGTTGCAAAACAATCAAAAAAAGGGATGTTGCGATTCGCTGAATCGTGCACCACCCTGCCCCATAGTCGGCTTGAAACACAGAGCGCATGGGTGTCCGCAGGTAGGGGCAAGTGTCCCCCCCCTCCTGGAATCTGCAAGGATTCACCGAGGCCGAAGCAGACTTTGTTTTCTGAGACTGCTGATTGACTGCTGGTTGCTGCTCTCTGATCGTCCGTCTCTCCCTCACCACCGATCATCTAATGAAATGGCTTGGCTCCAGCCTCCAGTCCCTGTGCAGACTGTCAGATACAGATCTGTCCGGGTGCGGCGCCGCCCACTCATCAGGTGGACTGGAGTGGTGTAGAAATGCTTACGGAGGACTGGAGGAGTCGTCACTGCCTAGGCCTCAACACAGGAAATCTTTAAGTCAAGTGGCATACCTTTCAGCAGTGAAGAACCACGGGTAACGGCAGTTACATTAGGAGGAACATAATATTTATTGGAAAGTTGGAAGTGGAACAGCTATTGCTGGAAAGATCATATCATCTGTCCTGTCCTGTATACAGCTATATACACCCACCCACCTTCCTTCCTGTATTCCTCCATCACTGACTGCAGATATAAATCATCTGTCCTGTGTATGTATGTATGTATGTGTATATATATATATATGTGTGTGTGTGTATATATGTATGTGTATATATATATATATATATATATATATATATATATATATATAAAAAACTGTATACAGGACAGATGATGTATATCTGCAGTCAGTGATGATGGAGGAAGGTCTCTAATACAAGAAGGAGGGTGGATGTATATATATAGCTGTATATAGAGACCTTCCTCCATCATCACTGACTGCAGATATACATCATCTGTCCTGTATACAGTGCTATATACACCCACTTTCCTTCCTGTATATACTAATACCATCCACCCCCTCTATATACAGATACTGTAACCCTCCATACTGTACAGGCCGCATTTGACGGGCACAGTGAGGCTGTATATAATGGGCACATGCCTGTGCTTTATGTGATAACGACTGAGCCCCTCCTCTTCATGACATTGTCAAAAAAGGGGCAGAGCATAGGTGACCTTAAAATGGTCCCCCCCCCCCCCCCCGCCCCCTTGAAAAATTCTGTGGACGCTGCTCTGAATTGCTCCGGCTTCTCTGCTATATCACGACTTACAAGTGTGAATTCTCGCTGTTCTAAAATGTTCTTCAAGTGAGATGAACTTTTGTACCAGGTGCTCCTCAATGCACAGCTAAGAAGACGTCAACTTGGAGTGAAAAAAAATAAAATCATAAGGCAAATTCCTAACATTTCTCCCAAGTAAATGTGTTTGCAGCTGCAAGAATCCAAAAACAGCACGCCAAAATGTTTGCACCACTCTTTATTGTCAGTTTTTCAAGTGTGGACTTCTCATACACACCAAAAGCCTGGACACGGCTGAACAATGGCTATAGTTTGCAGATTTTAGAGTCAGTTGGACTTTGTAAGGTTAATAGGGATCCGTTGTAAGTTGGGGTAAAAACAATTAACTCAAAGTGAACCTCTCTTTTGCACCATACTGGGCAAATTCACTTTACAGGAGAAATTTTAAAGTAGAAGTTCACCTTTATATTAAAATCTCTTAGGCTGCTTTCACACTGGGGCGGTAGGGGGCGTCGGCGGTAAAACAGCGCTATTTTTAGTGCTGTTTTACCGCGGTATTCGGCAGCTAGCGGTGCGGTTTTAACCCCCCGCTGGAGGCCGAAAAAGGGTTAACACCACTCGTATAGCGCGGCTATAGCCGCGCTATACCCGCGGTATAGCCGCACTGTCCCATTGATTTCAATGGGTAGGAGCAGTGAATACACCGCTCCTTCACCGCTCCAAAGATGCGGCTGGCAGGATATTTTTTCTTCTCCTGCCAGCGCACCGCTTCAGTGTGAAAGCCCTCGGGCTTTCACACTGAACAAACAGCGGAGGCTGTTTTGGGGGGCGGTTTGCAGGCGGTATTTTTAACGCAATAACGCCTGCAAACCGCCCCAGTGTGAAAGGGGTCTAAATGTACAGGCATCCACAATCATTCTAAGACTAACCCAGTGGTTCTCAATTCCTTAAGTACCCCCAACAGGCCATGTTTGTAGATTTACCTTCATCTTGCACAGGTGCTTTAAATCAAAGTCAATGGCTTGGCATTTTGGACAGCTATTTTATCTAAGGGAAATTCCCAAAACATGGCCTGTTAGGGGTACTTGAGGACAGGGTTGAGAACCACTGGACTAACCTATCTAGCCCTGTAAAAAGAAATCGCTATACATACCTTTTCTGAAGCCGGTCCTGTCCCACGTTGAGCTGTCAGCTGCGGCTCTGCTCTGGAGTTGTGTGTAGAGACAGTGACAACAGAAGCCTCATAGTAATTCTATGGGGGACGTCACTTCCCAGGTATTTCACAGCCGTTGTCCGCTGTCTCCTGCACAGGACTTCCGCCGCTGGAGACCTGACCAGAGTGGCTTCAGAAAAGGTATGTATAGCGATTTCTTCTTCACAGGGCTAGATGCACTATATTGCCAAATGTATTGAGACGCCTGCCTTTACACACACATGAACTTTAATGGCATCCCAGTCTTAGTCCTTACAGTTCAAAATTGAGTTGGCCCACCCATTGCAGCCATAACAGCTTCTACTCTTCTGGGAAGGCTGTCCACAAGGTTTAGGAGTGTGTCTATGGGAATGTTTGACCATTCTTCCAGAAGCGCATTTGTGAGGTCAGGCGCTGATGTGGACAAGAAGGCCTGGCTCGCAGTCTCTGCTCTAGTTAATCCCAAAGGTGTTCTATCTGGTTGAGGTCAGGACTCTGTGCAGGCCAGTCATGTCCCTCCACCCCAAACTCGCTCATCCGTGTCTTTATGGACCTTGCTTTGTGCACTGGTGCGCAGTCATGTTGGAACAGGAAGGGGCCATCCCCAAACTGTTCCCACAAAGTTAGGAGCATAAAATTGTCCAAAATGTCTTGGTATGCTGACGCCTAAAGAGTTCCCCTCACTGGAACTAAGGGGCCAAGCTCAACCCCTGAAAAACAACCCCATACCATAATCCTCTCTCCACCAAATGATTTGGACCAGTGCGCAAAGCACGGTCCATAAAGACATGGATGAGTGAGTTTGGGGTGGAGGAACTTTACTGGCCTGCACAGAGTCCTGACTTCAACCTGATAAAACACCTTTGAGATGAATTAGAGCGGAGACTGTGAGCCAGGCTTTCTTGTCCAACATCAGTGCCTGACCTCACAAATACACTTCTGGAAGAATGGTCAAACATTCCCATAGACACACTCCTAAACCTTGTGGACAGCCTTCCCAGAAGAGTTGACGCTGTTATAGCTGCAAAGGATGGGCCAACTCAATATTGAATCCTGTGGACCAAGACGCAGGTGTTGCAATACTTTTGGCAATATAGTGTAGGTTAGTCTTAGATTGTGGATGCATGTAGAGATTTTAGTATTAGGGTGAACTTCCACTTTAAGCAGCATGTACTTTCCTTCTGATGCTCTTCCACTCCATCAAACCACCAACCTGGAATTTTTAGGTAAGGGAGAGCGAGACAATTCCCTCTGCCATCCCACAAAGCAGTGCCTGGTACTTGAGGAGCCAATTGTTTGTCATGTGAAGGAGGGCATGGCCATTGCTTATTAAGGCTCCTTTCACACTGGGGCGGTAGGGGGCGTCGGCGGTAAAACAGCGCTATTTTTAGCGCTGTTTTACCGCGGTATTTGCCCGCTATCGGTGCGGTTTTAACCCCCCCGCTGGCGGGCGAAAAAGGGTTAAAACCACTCATATAGCGCGGCTACAGCCGTGGTATTACCGCGGTATAGCCACGCTGTCCCATTGATTTCAATGGGCAGGAGCGGTGAATTCACCGCTCCAAAGATGCGGCTGGCAGGAGATTTTTTCTTCTCCGGCCAGCGCACCGCTTCAGTGTGCGGAGGCTGTTTAGGGGCGGTTTGCAGGCGCTATTTTTAGCGCAATAACGCCTGCAAACCGCCCCAGTGTGAAAGGGGCCTAAGTCAAATCTTAGGTGGCTTGTGAGTGTAGGGAAGATAAGTACACACACCATATTAAAGTGTATCTAAACCCAAGAACATAAATGTAATATATTGCAGCTTACCCATCCTTAGATGTGGCGGCTGCATTTGTTTTCTTTTCTTAGGGTTTTTACCTTTTTTATTTTTATCTAGTGATCCTGCAAATAACACACTTCCTGTCCTAGGGTGACTACTCTTTTTATCTCTGTACTCTATGCACGACACTGTTGTCACCCTAACGCAGGTAAATGTATTAGGACTACAGAATACCCCCCAGTTATAAACTCTTTCAGTGATATGTTTAACAGACCAAAAGGCAGCAAATAAGAGAAAATCATTATTAGGGTTTACATACACTTAAAGTCCCTACTGGGTCTGTTCTTTTGTCCGGTATGGGACAAGTATGGATTCACTTTAAGTTCATTTTCTTTTCAGTGTAATAATCTCAGTTGCAATAGACAGAATATAAATGTTAGTTGTAGATGATAGCTAAATTTAATTTGTATAAGCATTAAGTGCAGTTAGTATATGGGGTGTACTTAAAAAAAAAAAAAATAAAAAAAATTGTAGAGCTATTCAACCTGTAAAACTGCATGTGTGTTCATTCTGTGTGAATGGAGGTAATATTGAATGTTAGACTTTTTTTTTTTTCTTCTGGTCAAGTGGTATTCAGGCCACTACATGGAGTTGACAAAGTAAACAAGTATTTATTTCTTTGGCTCCACCTAGTGGACCCAATGAGGCATTTTCCTAAATTGCTCATCCTGGAGGATTAGACAAAATTGAGAGCCTGATCCCCAGTCAGGCGACCAAGAAATTGGGGGGCGTATTGGACTTACGGTACAGTACACAGAACAATATCCTGGAGGAAAAAAAAAATTCAATTTTGCCCCCATTTGCACAACACGAAGAACAGTTTTAATAGGATGAATGGCTCCACAAATGTTATATAAATACACCCCTACGTACTCTTGTACAGTACATTGCAGGCAAGAAAGAAGGGGTGGGGCTTCAGAAGCTATGCTATGGTAATTGGTACTCAGGAGGTTCCTGGTCACCAGTCAAGGATGCGCGATAATAAGCCTGTGTTGCCAATAGCAGCCAATCAGATTCTAGCTGTCCTTTTTTTAATTGCAAATTACAAAGTGCCAGGTAGAATCTAGCTGACCGCACTCTTTTCTTTTGGATAACTTTTATATGTCAGGCCTGTCAGAATGATTATTGGCAGTATCAAAGATTATTGGTGGAGTTGCTTCATGAAGACCGCTGGTCTTGGTGTGGTGAGCCTCAGAACGTGGTGGTTAGGCGTACATAGTGATGTATTTCGGCTCCATGTTTCCAAAGTAGGTACGCTCCCACTCGCTCATTAGATCAAAGTGCAGGGGTCGGTGGCAGAAGTTGCACTCGGCAGCAGATGGTGATTTCAAGGGCATTCCGACTTCCTTCCATGTGTGTACCAGGCTCTCTGTGAAACAGAAAGATGCAATGCTATTAAAGTCCTCCAGTTGGGATGAAGCCACCAGAAAATATACCAAGGAGTCTATTTGTTAAATGTTTGCACAGCCACAGTGGAAAATTGCCGTATTTTGTCTAATATGATTTCCTAAGATTGTAATCGCCATCTAGTGGCCACAATGCCTTATTTTCTTGACCTATACATATCAGGAAAATGCTTGATTCTGGCCACTAGATGGCTCTTATGATCATAGGAAATATATGAGCCTAAATATGACAACTTTTCATTGCAATTTATGTTCATCATATTCATACAGCATGTTATTTTTTTTTTTTTAAATAAATAGACCCATAATGTCAGATTATGAGTACCTTGAGGCTCTTTTTGACCGAGAACTCCAGCATGACTTGTACACTGAAAATGGTGCTAAAGAAGTCAGTGAGGGGAAGTTTCTAGGACCCAAAACATAGGACCAGGGTGTGATCTTAGCTTTTAAACGTTAAGGACTCATTTACACTTGCTTCAACTTTAACACACATTTTAGCACCTACCGCTTTAACATTTTTGATGTGTTTTTGATGCTTCGGTGATGTTTTTTTTGAAGCTTGGAAAATGCCTTGTGTGTGTTGATCTTCTATCGGCTTTAAAGGGCTCAGTAGAACCCCCCCGACTCAGTAGTACCCCTCTCAGGAGATCCCTAACTCATTTGTAACTCCAATCCAACAGATCCCCCTGCTCAGTATTACCCCAGCTTTGCTGATGTCCCACTCAGTAGTACCCCCAGCTTTGTTGATCCCCCTGCTCAGTAGTTGCCCCAAGCTCTGCTGATCCCACCTCTCTCTCTTCAGTCCCCGCTCACCTCCCGCTATATTGCTCTAATGCTGCTCACCACATGTGGCTTCTGCTAGTTTCTCCTGCTCTAGACCCCCAGCTCTGTTGATCCTCCATCGCTCAGTCCTCTGTCTCTCCGGTCCCTGCTCACCTTCCGCCTTCCCATGTTGCACACCACGTGTGCCGTGTGCTAGTTGCTCCGCTAAAGTCCCAACCCTGTTCACCCAGGTGCTGTTAGCGAGCGTTGTCATAGACTTCTATGGAGGCTTTGGAGACGCTTTGAAGCACCAAGAAAATGACACGGGGTATAATTTATGAAGCAAATGCAACATGTGAACAGGATTGTAAGGTAAGCATTTTATTTAGTTAGAGGTGCTTTGATTGGCATTTGTAGTGTTTTAAAAAAGTGTGTCCAATGCCACATTTTGAAGCAAGCCTAAATCAGCCCAGCGTCCATCCTGACCCAACTATTGATTATGACCAATATTAGATGCATTATGGAAGCGTTTATAATCTCCTATAGAATATTCCTTACCTACGAAGTAGCTCATCATGGCAGGAGTGTGGTGAGGGGAGGGAGCCAACCTGAGCAATTCTTCTCCACGGGGAACAGTTGGGTAGTTGATGGCTTGGACGTAGATGTTGTTCTCAGACAGAAGTGTGTCACAGATCCTGGTGTTCATGGCGGCATTACCAACCTGTCATGCAGGACAAAGTAAGAGAAGTGTAAACGCTGCCCCATATTCTATATTACTTGAGTGATCATCCAGCATAGGTTATTCTGTCTATTTTTATCTGTCTATGTGCAACCTCAGTTGAGACCACAACGGTGTGATAGTTTATCAGAACAAAAGGCAGCTAGGTCTAGTACAGATGCCTTTGTCCTAAATGCTTGCAAAGGAGCAAACAATAAAACAATATCCCAAGGGACTTTTTATGAAGGTCAGACAAGTACAAATACCATGTATAAAAGCAGATTCTTATACTGTGTTACATAGAAAAAAGTTAAAAACAAAAGAATACACCAAACCTAATTCTTACAATTTTTATATTTGATATAGATTATATACTCTTTTCTTCAAAGCTGACAAGGTTTGTGTAATGAATAAACATAAGAAACATTTCAACGCGTTTCGTGGAACACTATTCACCTCAGCAGGAGTTTGATGTTTCTGACAGGGTGTAGATGATGATAGTAGCCAAAACTTTTAACCAATCTGTAATTGTAACAATTCAGAGATTAACTAACAAATGGAGAGTCTGTCCTGGGTGCTGAGGAGATGGGGCAGGCTAAGAGTCGCTCCAAGTGGTGGAGATCATTGGGCAGGTGTGGCTAATGCACCAGATCAAACCAAACTCATCCATGGTGACCACCAATACTGGACCAAAGGTTATGTGAAAAAAACAATGAAATTGGGCAAAATGAGGCAAAAAAAGGCTAATGTTGCACATCACCTTTGGTCCAGTATTGGTAGTCACCATGGATTTTCTGAGTTTGGTTCATTTCATCTGGTGCATTAGCTACACCTTGAAAAGGGGTGTGGGGCCTCTGAAACTCATTGTACACGCACTCTGTCATCCTCTGGTGCTCGCCAGGTTCCTTGAGGAAGGCCAGAGGACACCGCCAATGCTCCATCCACCAGGCGGGTCCGGCTTTTTACATGTGTACATGACAGCCTGCTGACTCTGTGATCCAGCTTCATGCACACTGATTCCCTCCATGTCCAAGCAACACGTCTTTAACCTTGATGTACGTGGATAATTTGTTTGAATTAATTAAATAATTAATTTAATTTAATAAATGATACTATGTTTTAGTAATTCCTGACGTTTGGTTACCTTATATTTTCCATATGCTTCTGAGGATCCTTTGCAGATCTAATGTGCCTTAGTTGCGAAACTTCCTGACCGGTTCATCTATCCCTGATCTCCAACCTGACCTTATTGATACCACAGATGGCTGACTGTTTGATCCTGAGCCATCAATGCCATGTCACCTTACCAGTTTGGATCATCATCTCCTGGAACCAGCACATTTTTGATCTTATTCATTTCCAAGTGCCTTTAATTTTCATATTTTCATGAACAAATTTTGGGACTGAGAGACTCTGTTGATTTAACTCTTAGGCTGTCCCCTGTCTACTCAGCCCCCGGGACAGACTCTCCATTTGTTGGCTGATCTTATTGTTCCGAATGCAGGTCAGAAACCTCAAATTCCCGTGAAGTGAATAGTGACATCTATGATATATCTTATGTTTGCTTGTTGATCTTTATACAAACCTTGTCAGCTTTGAAGAAGAAAGTGTACATTCTGTATCAACGTGAAAATTGTAAAAAAAATTTGTTTGGTGCATTCCTTTTGTTTTTAAAATTTTTTAAAAATTTTCTATGTAATAAAGTAAAATAATCTACTTTTAATTATATTTGTACTTGTCTAACCTCCATAAAAATTCCCTTGGGCAATTGTTTTTTTTTTTTTTTTTACTCTTGTGAAGGTTTATTAGACTAGCCAACTGGGACACTTTCATTTACCGTAAAGCTGGCCATCCCCAAGTAGAATTTCATTCATATGGAAACTTGTTCATCAGAGCTTTTCCATATTTATGTCAACTAATATAGTTCATAAACCCTTAAAATTTTATGTAGACCTGCTACTTGAGTGGAATCCCAGCCGTAGGTTTTTTTGTACCTAAAATATTACAACATGTACAATTTTTCCTGAATGAAGGCCAAATTCACAGTTAAAATATCATTCAATAAAAAATTTCCATCCTGCGCCTTTGAATTTACTCATCACCAGGGTCAAAATTGATCGTCAATTGATGTCAAACCATTGGGACATTAAATGAACTGAACATTTTGAAAATGAAAATTTTTGAATGAAGTTCTACTAGCATATAGCCAGCTGTAGACTAGGGTGGGGTATTTAAATGTCTGTTGGTGAGCACTGATTAACAAAGGAGCACTTGGGGAAGATATCAGAAAAAGATTAACACCTTGCAGGCCTTGTGTGTGACCGGTGATAAAAATCTGCCTACTGAGGCTCCAGTGGTTTTATCTCTCGAAAGAAAACTTGTACCTCTGTAGGATTGGCTGTTCACCAGTGATCCTCAAAATACACATTTAGATTGTATCAAGCAGTGTCTATTATTACTGTTCTGTTGGGTTTTTGTAAATTCAAAGTGTACGGTCCATATTGTTTGGGTTTAACATGCTTTTATTCTTCTATACAAGTTCTGTCCACAATTTTCCACCCAGCTCCTTGGCAAGTGTTGAATAAAAAATCAACTTTTGGTGAGCTGGGGGTTGCCGACAGGCCACCACAACTCAAATTTCAGTCAACTCAGCAGGAATCGGCCAAAATGTGAGCCATGTAAGGCCAGCTTTAGGCTTAATAGAGAGGTTAAAGAGACAGTGGGGTTGTTTTTCTAAGACTGGAGAGGGCAAAATCTGGTTCAGCTGTACATAGAAACCAATCAGCTTTCAGATTTTTTTTTTTTTTTGGCAAAGCTTAATTAAACAAGCTAAAGTTAGAAGCTGATTGGCTACCATGCCCAGCTGTACCAGATTTTGCACTCTCCGGTTTTAGTAAATCAACCCCAATGTCACCTTGCCCATGCAGGACAAAGTGAGAGTCTCTGGGCAGAGTGCATCACCCTCCCTCTGCATGCTGCTCCTTCACAGCCAACGACAATTGGAGAAGCCTGTGGCAGCGCTACCAGCCGATAGTTGGGCCCAAGCACTATCACATGAACATGTCTTCACTGCTCCGCCCTGGATATCGACACTAGTCTTTAAGTTCTAGAGCAGTGAGGGAGCACTGGTAGAGGGTGTATAAGTTATAAGAGGGGTCAGGTTGGCTAGGGCACTGTGTCTCTTTAAGGCTGGTTTCACATGGGCGGTCAGATCATGTCCCCCTGTCAGTTTTTCAGGTGGAGGTGATCAGACCAGCTATTGCCTTCTATGGAGCGGCAGATGTCAGCGGACATGTGTCCAGCGGATTGGATGACAGGCAGATAGAAACAGACAGGCGGGTCTGTTTCCTTTCCGCCTGCCCCATGGAGAACAGTGGGGCTGTTTTGGATAGAGTGGAGAGGGATTAAAACACTGGTTAGGTTTTTACTACTGTCTGTGTCTCCCCGTTAGGGAGATTCACCCTCTGTATTTGTATCATTGAAAGTAAAAGAAAACACCAAATTTTGGATTGTCCCCAAGAAAGTAATATAGGGAAAATCATTCAATGGGGACACATGTTCTGGTGACCAGGGGGGCCCTAAGGGATTGCAGTGATTTCCTTTCACTTCCTGTTTGGCTATGGAACACAGATGGCAAAAAAAACGCAAGGGGTTATAACCCTCCCTTACTCTATCCAAAGATAAAAGTTCTGCCTAATTATGACCCCTATAAGTTTTTTTTGCTGCTTGTCTCCCTTTGGGGAGATTTTCCTTTGCTTCCTGTCCTAGAGACACAGCAGGAAGTAAGAGAAGATCTCCCAAAAGTGAGGGTAAATCCCCTTTTTAGATAAGCTTGTAAGGGTGTTGCAGCAGCAGTAATTCACACAGGCAGATGCAATAGAAGACTTGTATTAAAGTAATACAGTAACACTTCACCAAAAACAAACCCGTTGGGAATGTTACCCAGCTAAGTGCAGGCGCAGTTTCCAGCAATGTGAAAGAAACATATTTCAGCTGGACTGACAGCGTCTGTTGAGAGGGGACAGAATGTGGCCTGGCCGTCTAGCACCTAATCAGGAAGGTCTCCAGAAGAGTTGTGACCCGACACTTTCCCTCCTCATCAGGAACCTTTTCCTAACGATAGTACTGTCCCTAACAGAAATCGTACCTTTCCCCACCCTGCCACTTGCAAAATGCTGGGAGCCAGGGCCTTAAATAGGCTCTGCCTGACCCAAGATGGCTGCTCAAGTCAGATGGGGCAGCGGCATCTAATTGGATGACTTCCCTGGTGACCCAGGAAACCATAGAGGAACCATCCTCCTGACTTCCTCTCCAGCTGCAGTGCTGCTGCGGAATAGCACCACCTGCAGGGAAGAAAGTAGACTGCAACTGCCTACCAGCTAATTTAGTTATTACCAGAACAGGTCTCCCACAGCGAAGATTCTGCCTTACCTCCAGTCTCTGTACCAACAAAAAAAAATTTTGGATTTCCCATCGTTTTTAATACTAAGGGCAGTGGTCACCAGGATCAATAGGTAAAAGTAGGGTAGACTCTTGGGGCGGAATACAGACATATGTGGTACTTTCTAGACATTTGTGGTGCTTTCTCTTCGCTGCATTTGACTTTTATTTTTGAGTCTCATGGCCATATACAAAAGTTTAATGACGTTATAAGGAACCCAGCTCCTTAGAACAGGAGTTAACACCCCAACATGCAAAACCAATTCGGAATTTCTGCATACTTTGACATGTAACCTATACATAGGGTGCCCTTGACTAAGACACACCAAAGCATTGCAAGCAATGATATCAACTCACCCGTATGGGGATGATGTGACTTGGGCAGTTGATGACAGGCAGCCCAGCATCCATTAGAAGTTGGCGCATGTGCTTGACGTTACGCTGGTGGGCACGTCGGAGAGCTTGCCCCTCTTCACTCTTTAAGACACGCACAGACTCCAAAGCTCCGGCCAGCACCATGGGAGGGAGGGAGGTCGTAAAAATGAATCCGGCAGCATAAGAACGCACTGTGTCTATGAGTGCAGCGCTGCTTGCTACATAGCCACCAACACAGCCAAAAGCCTTTCCTGAAAGATCAAAGAATGGAGAATTTAATAGCTCATGTTTCGAGTGACTAGACAAAATCACCTGCCCATTGAAGTATTAGAGTTTTCTTTATCTCTCCATAAAGTGACCCTTTATATCAGGGATATGCAATTAGCGGACCTCCAGCTGTTTCAGAACTACAAGTCCCATGATGGCCACAAGCACACCCAGAGGCAGAGCATGATGGTACTTTTAGGGTTGCAACAGCTGGAGGTCCGCTAATTGCATATCCCTGATATAAAGGGTCACCTACACATCAATCTCTTTATAAGCAGCAATGAAACTTGAAGCCCCATTCCACCTTCCAAGCACACCCAAAATACACCTTGGGATCTATTTATTTATTTATTTACTGTGTGAATCCCTCAAGCATTCACAATTCAATCGTGTATAATAACTGTAATGTGTCCAATATGTTTATTTGCTATGATCGTCAGCTCCACCTAGAGGGCTTAATGCGGTATTTAACTGAAATACCGCAATCAGGGAAATACAATATTATGGCCACTAGATGGCGTTGCCAATCATTGTAAATAAACACATTGGGTACATTTATGACAGCTGTGTGAATGCTTAAAGCATATGCACAGCAAATTTTATATATATATATATATATATACCCCTATGTGTTTTGGGTGGCTAGGTTGACTCTTCTACCCATATAAGTATTTTAAAGTAGAACTGTATGCAAAGCTTTTTTTTTTTTTGAAACAAGAAAGCTGCGGATGACGGAGGCACGTAAACTGACCAGGGTGTCAGGGCTCAGCAGCCATGATGAACCGTGGTCAGTTTACCGGGGGGAGGGGGCAGAACCAGGCAGGATCAGCCAGGTATTTCAGGTGATACAGGGGGCCAAATGACACAGCACAAGCACTGTGCTGTATAACATTCTTTAAAGGAGCAGGATCCAATTTTTTTTTGTTGGGGTTAACAAATGCTTTAAGACCTGATTGGCAGAGAGGAGAAAGTACCGTATTGCCCGTCTAGGAGGAGACGCAGGGGAAGCTGCCAAGGAGTAGGAGACACAGGAAGGAGCCGAAGCTGCCTGCAACCTAGATGGGATAAGTGCGGGGGGAGACGAGCGAGCACGGTGCAGCACCAGCCTCCACTGGTTATAAGGCCTCCTTACTGCCTGTCAAATTCCCACTGAAAAACAATCTGAAAACTGCTCTTTAGAGGGCACCACACGTCTAAAGAGAGTCCAAAGATCTGAAGACATTAAATCATTAGCATTTTTAAAATGAGATGCCTGTGTTGGCAGCCTCTCTGTTTCTCTCTGCACAGTTTAGTGCAGCTCTATAAAGAGTATTAAAGTCTTCATTTATCATAACTGGGCTTTGTTTTTTTACCCCTAGTAAATGTCAGGCATAGTATATAGTGGTATATGTCGGCCAGTGCTCAGCACAGCTGATTTGGGTCCTGCTTGTGTGAACACACCCAGTCTGCACTGACGACTCTGATAAGGCACTGGATGCAGATATCTGCCACACCCAGAGGCTGTGGTACATGGCAACCAACACACGTCAGAGCACATTTTTCAGCTACTGCTGAACAAAGATTACTAGTATTTTTTAAAAAGATGGTTTAGCAATGCCAGCCTCTCTATATAGTTACATAGTTACATAGTAGGTGAGGTTGAAAAAAGACACAAGTCCATCAAGTCCAACCTATGTGTGTGATTATGTGTCAGTACTACATTACATATCCCTGTATGTTGCGGTCATTCAGGTGATTATCTAATAGTTTCTTGAAGCTATCAATGCTCCCCGCTGAGACCACCGCCTGTGGAAGGGAATTCCACATCCTTGCCGCTCTTACAGTAAAGATCCCTCTACGTAGTTTAAGGTTAAACCTCTTTTCCTCTAATTGTAATGAGTGGCCACGAGTCTTATTAAACTCTCTTCTGCGAAAAAGTTTTATCCCTATTGTGGGGTCACCAGTACAGTATTTGTAAATTGAAAGCATATCCCCTCTCAAGCGTCTCTTCTCCAGAGAGAATAAGTTCAGTGCTCGCAACCTTTCCTCATAACTAAGATCCTCCAGACCCTTTATTAGCTTTGTTGCCCTTCTTTGTACTCGCTCCATTTCCAGTACGTCCCTCCTGAGGACTGGTGCCCAGAACTGGACAGCATACTCCAGGTGCGGCCGGACCAGAGTCTTGTAGAGCGGGAGAATTATCGTTTTATCTCTGGAGTTGATCCCCCTTTTAATGCATGCCAATATTCTGTTTGCTTTATTAGCAGCAGCTTGGCATTGCATGCCATTGCTGAGCCTATCATCTACTAGGACCCCTAGGTCCTTTTCCATCCTAGATTCCCCCAGAGGTTCTCCCCCCAGTGTATAGATTGCATTCATATTTTTGCCACCCAAATGCATTATTTTACATTTTTCTACATTGAACCTCATTTGCCATGTAGTCACCCACCCCATTAATTTGTTCAGGTCTTTTTGCAAGGTTTCCACATCCTGCGGAGAAGTTATTGCCCTGCTTAGCTTAGTATCGTCTGCAAATACAGAGATTGAACTGTTTATCCCATCCTCCAGGTCGTTTATGAACAAATTAAATAGGATTGGTCCCAGCACAGAACCCTGGGGAACCCCACTACCCACCCCTGACCATTCTGAGTACTCCCCATTTATCACCACCCTCTGAACACGCCCTTGTAGCCAGTTTTCAATCCATGTACTCACCCTATGGTCCATGCCAACGCACCTTATTTTGTACAGTAAACGTTTATGGGGAACTGTGTCAAATGCTTTTGCAAAATCCAGATACACCACATCTACGGGCCTTCCTTTATCTAGATGGCAACTCACCTCCTCATAGAAGGTTAATAGATTGGTTTGGCAAGAACGATTCTTCATGAATCCATGCTGATTACTGCTAATGATACCGTTCTTATTACTAAAGTCTTGTATATAGTCCCTTATCATCCCCTCCAAGAGTTTACATACTATTGATGTTAGGCTAACTGGTCTGTAATTCCCAGGGATGTTTTTTGGGCCCTTTTTAAATATTGGTGCTACATTGGCTTTTCTCCAATCAGAGGGGCTCTTTCACACAGGTGGCAGTCTCCACCACCCTCTGAAAAGCAATCAGTGGTGGATTGCTCTTTGTGGGCAGTAAGAAGGTATTAACCTCCAATATTATACTGAGACTTTACAGGCAACTGGAAAACCAAAAATTGGATTTGTATAAAAAACACTTCTGCCCTGTCTGCTGTGACACCCCGTTCTGTTCAGCCTGACACCAACTACTAGATGCTTGTTTCTTTTGTCAAGCTCGGCTGGGTGACCCTTGCAAGGATCATGCATTGGGCCCTGAATGTAGGGACGCACGACTATCTCCATCATATGGCAAAAGTGAATTCTGCTTTTATACTTCAATGGCTGTAGCTTGTACTGCTTATCATGAATTAAATGAAATGCTGTGACTCTCTCCCAGAATACCCCTGAAGAAAGGATTGAATTCCTCCTGAAACGTGTCTGGATGGAGAGGAGATACTGTCACTAAAGTCTATGTATATGTTGACACTATTCAGCCGTTTCATTTGTGATACATTTTAATAGTCTGAAAGGACACCTATATTTTATTTAAATGTATTTAATAAACTTTTTTAATTTATATTTTTTGTACAAATAAAATTGTTGGTTTCCCAGTTGACTATAAAGACCCAGTATAATAATGGGGTTTACTACCTTCTTCTTATCAAGTTTAGGGATGTAGGCAACATACTTTTTGGTTTTCCTGGCTGGTTCTATTTCATAGGGCAGTAGAGCAGGGGCTGCCAGACATTTTGGAGGTGATCCTGCCACCCATAAAAAGCCTTTTTGGGGGGCTTTTTTTTTAAACCCCAAAGGGGGAATTTTGTATTGAAATACCATGGTGCAACCGCAAGCCTATCCAAGCTGGACCAATGTAAATGCAAAAAAAAAAACACATACACAGCAGCATTGGCTTACCCAGTGTTCCAGAGATAATGTCCATCTTGTGCATGACTCCATCTCTTTCTCCGACACCTGCACCACGAGCCCCATACAGACCCACTGCATGCACCTCATCCACAAATGTCATGGCTCCATATTTGTGTGCCACATCACATATCTCTTCCAGGGGGCAGATGGCACCTGAATATGAAGACAGGATAACATAAATGAGACTGTGGGAATGGTCTAAACTACCCATTGCCAAACAGGGTTCCTCTAGAGCAGAGGTCTCCAAACTGGGGGCTGGATGCGGCCCTTTGCTTGCTTTTATCTGGCCCTTGGGGCACAATTCCTCCCAATGTCACCAACAATGGGGCCCAATGACACCAGTTAGGCACAATTCTTACCAATGATACCAACAATGGGGCCCCATTTCTCCCACTGACTTTTCCACTCCCTATGGCCAGTCCGGTCCTCCTAAAATCTGAAGGACAGTAAACTGGCCCTTTGTTTAAAAAGTTTAGAGACCCCTGCTCTAGAACTTGCACAGGGTTCCTTGAGCTGTGGCAGACTGACCTCCCATTTGATGATGCCTGCATAGCTCTAGGATCATGACACCAATTTATTTTTGTGGCAGTCTGCCCACCACTATAAGGAGATCATTTATTTTACTACTGACCACCCATGTAAGAGGCATTATTGACATTGACTCCTGAGGAATTGTTTTTGGTATTTGTCCCCTGATACCTGACAATTATTTTAGGGGTTCCTCTGGGCTAAAAGGCGGTATTTGGATATATGAATGGCCGGTTACAGAAAAGCATCCATTGTTATGATGATAATAGGAAAAATACTAACTTGCAGCAATTTTAGACCTCATGGACCCAGGCATAGAAAATTATGCAGGATCTTGAACCTAAGCTAGGGTATTGGAGAGGCGTACAAACACACACCAACAATCCTCGATGTGACCAAAAATGGCCATATTGGGCAAACATTCTGTAATGTACCTTTAACCTATTTCTGCTCAGTGATTTGTGACTTATCACCCAGTAGGCCTCAGTTGCTACAAATGAAAAAAAAAGAATAGGTTCTTGATGGAAGTGGGCCCTTTTGATGTTTTCCTTTTTATGAAAGGACCTGTGACAATGATAACTTCTCTAACACTATAATAGTTTAGATGTCCATGTAGACAACAATAATTCCAATATGAAGGCTGAGGACTTACCATCCATAGAGTGGACAGTCTCAAATGCAACAATCTTTGGCTTCTTCGGGTCTGACTTTTTGAGCAGTTCTTCAAGGTGATCAGGGTCATTATGGCGGAAAACGTACTTTGCCACACCACTGTTTCGGATGCCTTGGATCATAGAGGCGTGGTTTCCGGCATCAGAGTAAATCTCACAACCTGCAAACAATTCCAACATTTTCAATAGAATTGGAAGTACCCCAGCAGGATAGAGAGGTTATATATTCCTACTACAAATCATGTAACTGAGATCTTCAACACTCTCCAGTGCCTAGGACAAGCTAACCTATGGCTCCCCAATGAAGGGTTTTAATGTTGTCTTCCTATAATGGTACATTTATTGGCTGGATCAAGTGATGATTACTTTGCACCTACCTGGTAGCATCCTTGCCAATGTGAACAGAGTGGAGTCATTGGCGACAAAGCATGAAGAGAAGAGCAAAGCCGCATCCTTATTGTGCAGGTCTGCTAATTCACATTCCAGGTCCACATGGAACTTGCTGGTGCCTGAAATGTTCCTGGTTCCACCTGCTCCAGCTCCATGCTCCTTGAGAGTCTCCCTAAAGGCAGAAATTGTGTTTTTGGAGAATGTGATTGGCTGATTTGTATAGCAGAGGCAGTGCCTTACTATTATCATAGGAAAAGTTGGTACAATAAGCTACAAGAAAGAGCTAGTTAAAGGTCTGTTCTGCCTCCTGGGAAAAGTTACCTCTTGGGTAAGCTCTAGCTCAGACCTGACACAGGGATTTTTGGATGGGTTCTAGTAGTGGCCAGGATGGCCAAAAATGAGTGGAACTAAGTACCCTTAGAGCTAAATGAGCAAACTGCGGAATCACACTAAATATTTGCCTGAAACTTCCGTTTCATGTTAAAGGTCTACTTTATTACGTCAGTACTCACGCAATGCCTTGCAGCACCTTAGGGTGCCTACTCATGCCCAGGTAGTCATTGCTGCACCAAACGGACACTTCCTTCTTGCTGCCCTGGAGGTCAGAGAAATCCTCAGCGAATGGGTAGGCGTCAGCCCTGCGGTTCACAGTTTTGAACAACCGGTATGTGTGGTCCTGCCTCTTCTCCTCAATCCTCCGGTCAAAGAACTCATCGTAGCCGAAGGCAGCTCCACCTAAGAGGACACAGTATTTGCGTCAGAAATGCACATATAGTCTACTTCATGGTGACCGTGGTAGACAACATGGGTTACTCATTGAAGCTATGTAAATCAAAATTAACTTTATTCCACAAGACAAAACATACTGATGGCTCTCTTTGACGCATTGACCCGTACGGGCTTAGTTGTATTATGTGCAACCATCAATGTGTCTTGTGGAAGAAAGTTGATTTGATTTAAGTGACCTCATCAGTGTGCAGCTGCTTGTTCTTTCTATGGTATACACCAGTGGTCTCCAAACTGCGGCCTGCAGGCCGGATGTGGCCCTTTGCTTACCTTTATTCGACCCTTGGGGCACTGTTCCTCCCACTGATGTGAGGCACTAATCCTTCCACTATCACCAATGATGAGGCACTATTCCTTCAACTAATGCCCACATTGGGGCCCTATTTCTTCCATGGACACCAATGATTGGGCACTATTCCTTCCACTGACACCAATGATGAGGCATCAATTCTCCCACTAATACCACCAATTGGGCAGTACTGACCACGGATTCTATGTAATCCCCCCCCCCCCCCCAACCATTAATCCTGAGACATGGTCTACTCCCACTAATGCTGGGGCATTTTCTACTCTTACTAGCTACAGTCTGGTCCCCAAACAAAGTGTAAAGAACAGTAAATTGGCCATTTTGTTTAGAAAGTTTGGAGACTCCTGGTGTACACAGAGCATGGACAGGCTTATTTCTGGCCAGGCATCCTATCTTCAGGAGATGGAGGGGGTCACTAGAGCGCAGAGTGGTGAAACTTCTTTGCAAAATGCAGTACAATGCTTTGAAAAACAAGTGGTGCAATTTTGTATCTGTTTTTAGCAAAGCCGTTCTATATTTCTTGCAAAATCATGGCATCATACAAATATTTGTTTTTACATAAAGCTACAAGGTGTAACATAAAATTAGATATTCATGCAGCATAACACTTTAAATACATTTGGTCTGTACCTGTCATGTTTTCTTTGATTAGATGAGTGGGAGTGAGAGGGGCCCCAGTTCCAAGGTTTACTTTTTTCACTGGAGTACCAAGGAACTTCTTCTTCAGGCTGGACTGGACTTCATACAGGAGAGAACTGAGGACATCTGGAAGAGGAAAAGTCTCTTTACTACCACCATTGTTAGTAAAGGATGATACAGCACTTGAAACCGCTGCACTGATTCTTGGGGCGAGGCTAATAGACTAGGATAAGGCTTATAGACTAAATCAGTGATCTCCAAACTGAGGCCCGATGGCTGGATGGTGGCCCTTTATCTGGCCCTTGGGGTACTATTTCTCCCACTGATACCAAAAAAGGGGCAATATTTATTACACTAACACCAAAAATGGGGCACTATTTCTTCCACTGACACCAATGATAGGGTACTATTCCTCCCACTAATACTAATGATGGGGCACTATTTTTCTCACTACTACACATGATGGGGCACTATTCCTCCCATTGATACCCAATTTTGGCACACTATTCCTCCCACTAGTACCAATAATGAGGCACTATTCCTCCCGCTGACACCAATGATAGGGCACTATTCCTCCTGCTGACACCAATGATGGGGGCACTATTCCACCCACTAGTACCAATAATGGGGCACTATCTATACTTTGTTTAGAAAGTTTGGAGACCCCTGAACTAGATAGGCTGGTTTAAGACGCATAGACTATATGATATTCCTAAAGCCCAAGGGTTATGCTTTGCATCAAGAGGACCTGGTTAGGGTGTGCATGTGCATAGCTATACAATCACCTTGAGGATCTGATGACCTTGTGTGGTCAGAGTGGGAACTATATTTTCAATATACAGTATGTGAAAATGGCCTGCCTATGTCAATTTTAAATGTTATTTCTACCCAAATAACTAACCATGTAGCTGGACAATTATGGGTCCCTTGTGCATTTGGGCCCCATATCAGTCATATGGTCTTCTATGACTAGAGTTACATCCTTGGGTACATCGGGAAAATGGTGGTTTTGCATGAAGATTTATTATTTTGTGGCTGAAAACGCAGTTGTGTTTTTTTTTTTTTTTTAATAGTGCATCTTTCACACAGGTCTATTAATCAGACCTAAGAGAGGGACACTTTTGAGCTATAGACAGTACATACCAGTTTTGAAGGTTTTAAGATCCTCCTGCACTTCAGGCCCTGCCTTCTGGACAATATTACTCTCATCCCTCTCCATCTCTGTCTCGATAAAGGGGCACTTGGCACTGGCGGTGGCAGCTTGTGGAGCTGCTTGAGCCAGGGTGCGTCGGTTGGAGGCTCCATAAGAGACTGAAAAAAAATGTACATATTTAACTCTATGTAATATATGCTAAACAAATATTGTAGAATATACAGTACATTAGCGGCTTAGTTCACGAAACTTCAAACAAGGATAAGAAATTTTTTTTTCAGCTTCAAACATTTTTTTTAAAGGCTTATCCTGGTGTATTAGCTTTGAGAACTGGGGGGTATAGGATCCATATCCTGGTGTATTAACTTTGAGAACTGAGCGGTATAGGATACATATCCTGGCGTAGTAGCTTTAAGAACTGAGCGGTATAGGATCCATATCCTGGTGTATTAGATTAGAGAACTGGGCAGTATAGGATCCACATTCTGGTGTATTAGATTTGAGAACTGGGCGGTATAGGATCAATATCCTGGGGTATTAGCTTTGAGATCTGAGCAGTATAGAATCCATATTCTGGTGTATTAGCTTTAATAACTGGGCGTTATAGGATCTATATCCTGGTGTATTAGCTTTGAGAACTGGGCGGTAGAGGAACTATATCCTGGTGTATTAGCTTTGAGAACAGAGCAGTATAGGATTCATATTCTAGTGTATTAGCTTTGAGAACTGGGGGGTATAGGATCCATATTCTGGTGTATTAGCTATGAGAATTGGGGCGTATAGGATCCATATACTGGTGTATTAGCTTTGAGAACTGGGGGGTATATAGGATCCATATTCTGGTGTATTAGCTTTGAGAACTGGGTGGTATAGGATCCATATCCTGGTGTAGTAGCTTTGAGAACTGAGCCATATAGGATCCATACCCTGGTGTGTTAGCTTTGAGAACTAAGCAGTCTACAGCCACAAGCTTGTGTCCGCTTGACCATCTCACCTATATGAGCTTGTTGGCCATCCTAATCCAAAACTATGGGCTTTCCACGAGGTTTTGGAGTGAATTTGAGCCCAATTGTGATGTCATGTGCTGGTGTTGGGTGAGAAGACCTGGCTCGCAGTTGATTTCTTAATTCAGTCCAAAGGTGTTTGGTAGGGTTGAGGTCAGGACTCTGTGTGAGACACTTGAGCTCCTCCACACCAAATTTTTTTTACACATAGTGCATTCTTTGACCGTTTCTAGGTTTTGGCCATGACCAGCATAAACCATTGGTACATTCTTTCTTATAACTCATCTGTTATTGCAAAAATAGACCAGGATCTCTTCTATTATAATCTATCTCTCTGGCCCTGAGGCAGCCAGCCCCCTGTACTAGCAGTATATAGGTGACAGGTCTTCATTGATAAAATAGTAATCAGCTTTCAAAAGGGCGTCCACCCAGTTTATAGCATTATGACTTACTTCCAGTAGGTGGTGTGGAGTCTTTGGACCTCTGCTGGTTAGCTGCACTAGTGGACAAGGCGCGCGACACCAAGACTGGACAGCGCTCTGCACTGCGCAGGATGGCGGGTTTAGCTACCCGCAGGAACACTGAGGGGTCCCGAGTGTAGAAGGGACAGAGTTTGATGAAAGAAGCCATGTTCAAATATCAGGGTATCTGGGGGAAAAAAAGACATTGTGGGTAGGGGAAAACCGTGAGTTGCAGCATTAGTAAATGCTAATTTCATACATTTTAAAGTGCTTGTAAACCTTTACATATACCCAGTGTAGTGACTGGCCTCAGGTAGTATACAGAGATGACACAAATCCTCCTACATAGGCTTTACCTGTTTATCTGCAGACTTCTCTTCTTTCATTCAAAGTCTAGAATTTATACAGCTTGTCTGAGCTTTCAGAAAGCAGGGGGTGGAGAGTTAGACACTGCAGAGTTCGGTAAGGAGAGGTCTGAGAGCTGATTTGAGGGAAGGGACACCCCCCCCCCCCTTCAAACAGGAACAGAGATGAGGTTGTCAATCACAGGCTGTGTGCTGGGGTTCCCTCTCTTTTCACCTTTTTTTTTTTTTCTCTTGCTCTGATAGCAGAAGAAGGAAGCAGCAGACAGAAATCACACTTACTGCTATGGATTGACAGTCTGGGGACAGGGGGATTGTTATGTGCACTAGTAAAATTAACTACACTAACACATTGAAGCCAGCTAACACTTAAAAAGAAGTTACAGAAAATAGTTTTTTCCTTTTTGGGATAAATGTTTTACAATAATAGCTGATCATTGTAAGCACCCCTCTCAGTGGTAAATGGTTTGTCTCATCTCTGTCACTGATACAGCTTGTGCTTTTGAAAAATAGACTTAGGCCCGGTTCACACTAGTGAGACGTGAGAACCCTGCTAATCCGGTGCGGGTTCCCGCATCGCACACTGGTTCACACTGAGATCTGCAAACTGCTGTAGGTGTCAATGTAAAGTTAACGACACCCCCAGATCGGTTTGCAGATCGCAGTGCGAACTGTAAAATGGTGCCGGAATCGATTTTGAATGCAGCGATCCGATTCCAGTACGAACCAAAAAAAAAAAAAACGGGTCCTGCACCATTTTGGTGCGAATGCGATTTCAGCCATACAGTTTGTATGACTGAAATGGCATCGCACAGACATCGCATGTGGATGTGCACAGCAATGTGGTGCGACTCATATGCGATGTCACATCGCACTAGTGTGAACCGGTCCTAAAAAAAAAAAAAAAAAAGTAATGCAGCCGTTACATCTAAGAAGTGGTGGGCTGCAATATAATAAATGTTTGATTTTGGGTGTAATACCCTTTTATTCTCCTGTTCCTATCTCTGTGACTTTCGGGGGACAGGTTTTAGTGGTGACATAATCAACCGTTGCTCGATGTGTAATGATTTTGCTTGAGTAACAGTTAAGTGATTTGTTGAAATCTCACTCATTGGGAAAACACAAATAGTCATGTTGTGTACATCATGTGTAACCACAATCCTGCTTGTGGTTACACACGAGGGATCACTGGTAAAAAGGGGAACGAATGAAGGGCTGCAGGAAGATCTAAAACACTTAAGAAGATTGTACAATGCAGTGTATGCAGCGACCAACCGAAACCAATCGTATTGAACTTTTATCAGTTTACAGCAATAAGGAAACAATGAAAAGTGAGTTCTGATTGGTTGCTTTGGCTTACCACACCTTGCATGCTTCTCTCTGCTTGGTTGTTACAGCTGCTGTTAGTGGCGTCTGACGTTTTTTTTTTTAACTGCCTCTAAAAGCCCCTCCATGTTACCCTATGTGTCCATACACACATAAACTGAGGCGTTTGGAGGCATAAACCTTTAGGGGCCGCAGAAACAAAAAATGACAGCCTGTGCGTCCAGGAGCAGAGGCTGTTGAGCTGTAAAATGCCAAAAAAAACAGCATTTAGTCGCATTTTTAGGCGTTTTTACATTATAGGGAGTGTTTTTACTGAAAAACCGCCCATAAACGCTATTTAACCGCTTAAGTCCCGAGCCTCTTTTTGAGATTTGTTGTTTACAAGTTAAAATTATTATTATTTTTTTGCTAGAAAATTACTTAGAACCCCCAAAAAAACTATATATATATATTTGTTCTTTTTTTCTAACACCCTAGAGAATAAAATGGCGGTCGTTGCAATACATGATGTCACACTGTATTTGCGCAGCGATCTACAAGCGCACTTACTAGTAAAAAAGGAACGAATGAAGGGCTGCAGGAAGATGTAAGACACTTAAGAAGATTGTGCAATGCAGCATATGTAGCGACCAACCAAAACCAATCATATTGAATTTTTATCAGTTTACAACAATAAGGAAACAATAAAAAGTGGGTTCTGATTGGTTACTGAAAAACCGCCAAAAACACCTATAAACGCTATTTAACCACTTAAGCCCTGAGCCTCTTTTTGACCTGTCAAACCGCATGACAAGTCGCTCCAATGTGAATGAGGGCTAAAAAATACTCTTAAGGTCTGGTTCACACCAGATGCGGTGGGACTTTGTTGGGTGCCTATTCCAGTGCAGTCCCACCGTATAGACAAGGCAAAATGCATCGTCTCCTATGTGCTGAGTTTAGAGCAGCGCTTCATCACTGCTCTAAACTCAGCCGGATCAGGGGTCTATTAGACCCTTGATGTCTCATCTCTGCTCCGCTGAAGTTAATGGATTGCAGATCACACTCTATTAGTCACTTCCCCAACCGCTGTGACAGTTGAACCCATGGCAGGTTCTCTTTAACGAGACATCAGGGGTTTTTTCGACCCTTGATGTCTCATATCTTCTCCACTGAAGTTAATGGATTGAAGATCACGCTTGATTAGCCACTTTCCCAACCACTGTGACAGTTGAACCCATGGCAGGTTTTCTTTAATGAGACATCAGGGGTCTATTATATCCTTGATGTCTCACTTCTCCACTGAAGCTAATAGATTGCAGATCACGCTTTATTAGCCACTTCCCCTATCGCTGTGACAGTTGAACCCATGGCAAGTCCTTTTTAATGAGATATCACGGGAAATCTCCCTAAAGGGGACACAGATGGCAAAAACCCTCCCTTACTAGATCCAAAATGAAACTAAGTTTTACTTTTAGTTCTACTTTAAAATAGAAGTATGGGATTGGTTTTTATTTTGGAACCATACTTACCTAGCTGCAGGGCTTTTTTTCAAATGGGAACGCAGGGGGAACGCAATTCTGGCACCTCCAGGGCTGAATGTATGTAATGGCAAGGGGTGCAGGGGTGTGCTGCAGGGTCTGTTGATGGCTGCTGGGGGATCTATTGTCACTGGAGAGGATCTATTTTTCCAGAGGGGAGGTCTGTTGTTGCTGGCAGGGGATCTAATGTTGCTAGGGGTGGGTCTTATGTTGCTGGGGGGTGTCAGTTGTTGCTTGGAGGGATCTACTGTTGAGGGAGGGGTCTATTGTTGCTAGCTGCTGGAAGATCTGTTGTTGCTGCTAGAGGTTGATTGTTGCTGATGGAGGGGGGTGGTATTTTGTTGTAGGTGGTCCATTGTTGCTGGGGGGTTTATCGATGCTTGCTGCGGGGAGATCTATTGTTGCTGCAGGAGGTCTATTGTTACTGGGGAGGGGGGTATTTGGTTGTGGGTGGTCCATTTTTTCTGGGGGGATCTATTGTTGGCTGCAGGGGATCGATTTTACTGCTTTTTTTGTTATCTATAATAAGCTAAATACAACTTACTTAGTACCACAGATGTTACTTGCTCCTGTATTCTTTAAAAGGGGTGGTCTTGGGAGGTGGGTAGGGGGTGGAACCAAGGAACGGTGCTTGGAGGTGGGTAGGGGGTGGAACCAAGGAACAGTGCTTGGAGGTGGGTAGGGGGTGGAACCAAGGAATGGTGCTCAGAGGTGGGTAGGCGGTGGAACCAAGGAACGGAGCTCGGAGGTGGGTAGGGGATGGAACCAAGGAATGGTGCTCAGAGGTGGGTAGGGGGTGGAACCAAGGAACGGTGCTCGGAGGTTGGTAGGGGGTGGAACCAAGGACCGGTGCTCGGAGGTGGGTAGGGGGTGGAACCAAGGAACGGTGCTCGGAGGTGGGTAGGGTGTGGAACCAAGGAACGGTGCTCGGAGGTGGGTAGGGGACAGAGACAAGGGGTGACTTGGAAAAGGGGAGTTCCTGCACCTATTCTCTGAGAAAAAAAGCCCTGCCCATCTGTCCCCCGCCGGCTCTAACACTGAGAACCGAGCGATTAAACACCCCTGATCACTCAGTTCTCTTGGCTCCCTGGTGACTGTCAGTCACTGGCTCTCTGCTCTACCCCCCTCCCTCACTGGAGCGCTGGGCTGTGAAGGGGGCAGGAGCGGCTGAGTCAGGCTTTCAGCGGTGCCGGTCCAGGCATGTGGGCGGATCCCGACTTCATTGTTGCAATCTTTCCCAAGCCTGGACCAGCTCTGTGACGTCAGCCGTCAGTGTGCTTCAGCCCGCTGTCAGCTGAAAATGGGTCACAGGGGTGCAGAACGAACTGCACTCCTGTGATCCACAATAGAAGTACAGCCAAACGAGCTGTCCCTGTACTTCTCCTTTAAGTTTGCTAGGAGAGGGTGTCATGTGTTTGGTGAAGGAGACACTTAGTTTTCTTTAATCGTACATCACGGGACACAGAGCCATAGTAGTTACTATGTGGGTTATAGGCCACCTTCAGGTGCTGGTCGGAAGGGGGGCTAGAAACACCCCAAAAGAGGGCTAAAGGGATCTCCCTCAAGCTCTGAAAGCTAAAACTTATCTCTGCAATAGCATCCTCCCCTGAGAGGGGGTGGCTGGTCAGAGTGAGCCTTCAGGGGCCATGGAATGTTTGCAACTGTTTACAACACTGCAGCCCCTGCCTATATTTCAAAAAAGGGTTTCTCTCAGCCATGATAGGATGGGAAAAAGGTTAGCGACTTTAATCGCATCCCAGATTGGGTTAAAATGCGACAGATTCCATTCCATTACCCTAGGACCCTCAAACTGAGGATCTGGGGGCAGGAGAAGATGTTTTCTCTCAGAGAACCGTGATAAGGCTGATGACTTCTCTTCTGAGGGGTTATATGATCAGCTTCACATTGTGGGTGCAATTTCTTACTGAATTGGCCCGCTCCACATTTTATGCTACCCTTAACTGAGTGTCCTCTTCTTGTTTTGGATTCGCTAAAGCCTCCTCAAAGCTGTGCATGCCTTTCCTGTCCATTCATTGTTGGGAAAGTTCATGTATTCTGAGTGGGATCACCCAGATAAGCATTTTTTCCCTCCTAAAAAGTTTTTCACACTTTATCCTATGGAGGAAAAAACTTTCTAAAGGTGGAAGATACCAGCAATTGACGCTGATTAAAAGTTTGACTTGTCCAGCAGACAATGCTCAAATACTAATGCCGCATACACACAAGCGGATTTTCCATCGGAAAAAACTTGGATGGTTTTTCCGACGGAATTCCGCTCAAGCTTGTCTTGCACACACACGGTCACACAAAAGTTCTCTAAACTTTCGACCGTCAAGAATGCGGTGACTTAAAAAAATTAAGTTCAATGCTTCCGAGCATGCATCGAATTGTTTACGAGCATGCGTAGGAATTTTGCGCGTCGGAATTTGTACAGACGATCCCATTTTCGGATAGGAACTTTTTCCGACCGAAAAATTGAGAACCTGCTCTCAATCTTTTGCTGGCGGAAATTCCGCCACCAAAAGTCCGATGGAGCATACACACGGTCGCATTTTCTGACCAAAATCTCTCATCGGTCTTTTGCTGGCCGAATTTCCAATCGTGTGTTTGCAGCATTAGGGTTCCAACGCATAAAGAGTTGGAATTCCTATTAAGAAATACAAATTAAAAAAAAAACATATATTGTTTTTCTGACAGGTTGAGTGTCTCAGCCTGTGCTGACAGTAATTGGTATATGTCAAATCCTTGAGAGACCAGTTTTAAACAGGTTCTCAAAGTTATCCCTGTTCAGCAGGCCCAGGTTCTGGCAAGCTCCTGGTAGCTTTATGTTGGCAATAGATGCTATGAGAGATTCTATCTTCAGGCCTCACACATTTCGCTGGGCTGGTACATATGTATAGAATACTATGGTTGAAAAATTGGTCAGCCGAAGCATCATATCTAAAAAAAAAAAAAATCCTGGCTGATTTTCCTTTTTGCAGTGAACAGCTGTTTGGGATATCTTGGTTAATTCATCCAAAGAATTTCTAGTGGAAAGGTAGCCCTTTGCCATTTAAGAAAAGGAGTAAATGTATTTCATTTAAAAAAGCTCCTTCTCCAGTGCCAGGGGTATCAGCCTCCAGGTAGTCACGACGGCTTCCCCCATCAAGTTCAAGAGGTAATCGTCAGGGACAAAAGAAACCTACAAACAAGATACTAAAGTTTCCTTATGAGGCGCCCCCGGTCGCTTGGGGGTGGAAAGACGTCTCCAGTTCTCAAGGGTCTGGCAGAAATAGCTCTAGAGTACAATCTGGGGTTTCAAGAGTAACCGTCTCCTGGTTTTCTCAGGTCAAACGTTCCTAAGATCCAGAGAAAAAGAAGTCTCTCTTCTAGCATTGGACCATAATTTAGCAAATAGTGGTCATTCTGGTCCCCATGAAAGAGCTGGAGTTGAGGTTTTATTCAAACCTTTTTTTCAAGGCAAAATCAAATGGAAATGTCAAACCCATTTTGGATTTCAGGAACCTAAACCGGTTCCTGAATATCCGCTCTTTTTCGCATGGAGTCAATCCAATCAGTTGTCTCCATCTTACAAGGAGGAGAACTTTTTACGTCGATTGACGTCAAGGGTGCATACCCCCATGGGCATATTTCCCCGCACACTAGAAATATTTAATTATTAAGGTAGAAAATCTTCATTTTCAGTTTCCTTCTATTCAGCTTGCATGAGGGAAAGATGGTGGCTTCATTCGAGGCCGTTCCTTCTGCTCAGTTTCATTCAAGACTGCTGCAAAACGGTATCTTATCGGCTTGGAACAAGAGGGTTCAAGCTCTAGATTTTCCAATGTGTCTGACTCCAAAGGTGCGCCGGAGCCTCAGTTTATGGTTAATACCAAAAAACTGCAAAGGGAAAAATCCTTCCTACAGTTACCTGGGAAGTGGTAACAACATACGCCAACCTTTTTTAGGTTGGGGAGCAGTCCTGGAAGAGGCAAATGTCCAAGAGAAGTGGTCCAGATTAGAAATGACCTTGCCCATTACCATTCTACAGATTCGGGCAGAGCGCTTGGTCCCGAGGGCCTGGACGTTTCATTTGTGGAGCTGTCCTGTCATGATCCAATCTGACAATGCCACAGCAGTGGCCTATATCAATCGCCAAGGGGGCACAAGACGTTGTGCGGCCCAGAGAGAGGTGAATCCTATCCTATCTTGGGCAGAAAACAATGTACCTTGCCTATTGGCAGTTTTGAATACTAGGAATACAAAATTGGCAGGCAGTCTATTTGAGTCGCCAGCAGTTGTTCACGGGAGAATGGTTCCTTCACCCCGATATCTTCTGACAATAGGTCAAAGATGGGGGATTCCAGACGTAGATCTGTTTGCGTCCAGGTTCAACAAAGAGATTGTCAACTTTGTGTTAAGAACAAAGGATCCGCTAGCATGCGGAAAAAGTACCTTGGTGTTCCCGTGGAATCAGTTTTACTGTTTTATGCATTCCCTCCTTTTCTGCCTGCATCCACGACTTCTTTGCAGGATCAAGCAGGAAGGGAAGTCTGTGATTTTTTTTGTGACCCAGAAGATCTTGGTATGCAGACATCATAAGGTTGGCGGTAGGGGTCCCATGGACCCTACCACCACATCCAGACCTTCTCTTGCAAGGTCCAGTATTCCATCTTGCCTTTCAAACGCTAAATTTAACGGTTTGGCTATTGAGACCCACATTCTGAGGAAACATGGGCTGTCTGGTTCAGTGGTATCTACCTTGGTTAATGCAAGGAAGCCTGCCTCCATAATCATATATTATGGAGTCTGGAAAGCATATGTCTCCTGGTATGAAACCAGGGGTTGGCACCCCAGGAAATAGGTCATAGGTAGAATCCTTGACCTTCTGCAGATGGGGTTAGAAATAAAGCTGGCCTTGAGTACTTTCAAAGGAGAGGTCTCAGCCTTATCAGTATTTTTTCAACGACCACTTGCTTGGCATTCTCTAGTTCGTAGCTTTATTCAGGGAGTAACGCGGCTTAATACTCCGGTTAGGTCACCCCTGAACCCTTGGGACTTGAATTTAGTTCTGTCGGCATTACAAAAACAGCTTTTTTTGAGCCGATACGACATATTCCCTTGGTCCTTTTTTTGACAAGGAAATTTGTTTTTCTGGTAACCATATCTTCTGCAAGAAGGATATCAGGGTTGGCTGCTCTTTCTTGTAAAGAGCCATATTATTATTATTCACAAGGATAAGGTAGTATTGCGTCCTTATCCTAACTTTTTACCGAAGGTAGTATCAGGTTTTTATCTAAACCAGGATATTGTTCTACCTTCATTTTTTTCCAGAACCCTGTTCTATGGAAGAAAAACACTACATTCTCTTGATGTGGTGAGAGCAGTCAAAGTCTTCTTAAAGGCGACTGATCAGATTTGGGAAACAAATGTTTTGTTCGTATTGCCTGAAGGTCCTAAAAGAGGACAGGCAGTATCGAAATCTACTATTTCTAAATGGATTCAACAAGTAATCTTACAAGCTTATGGTTTAAAGAGGTAGATTCCACCCTCTCAAATCAAAATGCACTCCTCTAGGGCTGTTAGTGCTCCGTGGGCAGCACATAACTAAGCCTCCATGGCTCAAATCTGCAAGGCCGCAACTTGGTCTTCAATCCATACATTTACCAGATTCTATCAGGTGAATGTAAAAAGGCACGAGGATATTGCCTTTGAGCGTAGTGTGCTGCTACAAAAATGCTACAAAACTGAGGTACTCCCAGTATGGGAGGGGTTATATAGGGAGGCAACTTCCTGTTTAGGGTGTGCCAGTGTCCAGCACCTGAAGGTGGCCTATAACCCACATAGTAACTACTATGGCTCTGTGTCCCGTGATGTACTTCAAAAGAAAAGGATTTTACAGGTAAGCTGTTATAAAAATCCTATTTTTTAATGTAAAGGGAACTGCAGATTTTTTTTTGCACATTTTTAGGTCTTTATAAAATAAAGTACAATTGTAGCAATGATTCATTGAGTGATCAGTCATCACTATAGGACATTGCTGTACGGGACACTCAGATCTGATGTTCGGCATTTGTCCCTGTCCTGGTTTTGCTGAGTAGGTAGGACTATCTAGCAGAGGCAGGGTGTATATAAGAGATAACGAATGCATGGGGTGTTATCTTTGGACATTGTGGAGTCACACCCAGCTGGTCCTGGCTCAGATCACACACTTCAGTATGCAGAGCTCCATAGAAAGTTTATCATTGCTTTGGAAGGACCTGGGGGGGGGGGGGTACGCTATAATAGACCAATGGCATGGGGCATGATTCATTATTATAGAAATTTACATAGTGTCACCAATTTACACAGCACTATCAGTCCCTGCCCCCAAGGAGCTTACAATCTAAGGTCCCTATCTCACATGCATACATACTAGGGCCAATTAACCTACCAGCATGTTTTTTAGAGTGTGGGAGGAAACCGGAGTACCCAGAGTGAACCCATGGCTGCACAAGGAGAACGTGCAAACTCCATGCAGGTAATACTATCCTGACCAGGATATAAACCAGGGACCCAGTGCTAACCACAAAGCCAAAGGGTTACTTTTGTGTTCCCATTCCTAGATAGAATGCTGCCCCAGGTTCCCCTCAGTGCTAGCTGCATGTCGGAAGGCCTAGCCACTTGATTGTGCCATCTTTACTGAAGGGAAGGGTAGGAGTTAAAGCAGAGTTCCACCCAAAAGTGGAACTCCTGCTTATACACTTCCTTCCCCCCTCCAGTGCCACATTTGGCACCTTTCAGGTTGGAGAGGGGAACTGGGACCTGTTTTTGACAGGTCCCCTTCCCCACTTCTGGAGATGGAGCCGCGGCCCGATCTCCCAGGAAATTCGGCCCCCCTCCTCCTTCACCCACTGCTGGGCAAATTAGAAAACGCAGCGCTCTTTGCGCATGCTCAATAGGGAACCAGCTGTGAAGCTGAAAGGCTTCACTGCCACCTTCCCTTACCAGGAATGGCGGTGGCAGCACCCAGGAGTCAATCTGAAGATCGGTTGGGGTGTCGACATCGCGGACTCCCTGGACAGGTACTGTAAGTGCCCTAATATTAAAAGTCAGCAGCTACATTTGTAGCTGCTGACTTTTATTTTTTTCAACCAGGCTGGACCTCCTCTTTAAGGCTCTACTCACACCATGTAGGTGCGATGAAATGCGTGTGCGTTTCCACGTGCAGCATAGCCCATTCGCTTCAAAGAGCTGCCCTATGCGTAAGAAATGCACAGAAGACCTTGACTCATTTGCAAAATGGTTTACAAATCGTGCTGCACCGAAACGCATGGTGCTGCGACAACCATGTGTTTCAGCACCCAAAACACATGTATTGGCAGATCAAGAATTATTGGCACCACCGCATGCTTGCTAAATCATGTTTCTGCGCACGTTAGGAAAGCGCTTGATTGAAGCGGAGTTCCACTCAAAAGTGGAAGCTCCGCTTATCAGTCTCTTCCTCCCCCCTCCGGTGCCACATTTGGCACCTTTCGGGGGGGGGGGGGGGGTACCTCCACTTTAAGCATGCATTCCCGACACACATAAGTGTGAACATAGCCTTAGACTGGATATTCACTTTCATTGAAGATCACATGATCATGTGACTAAGCCTTTAGACATTTCACCAAAACTGAAAGTGGATGTACAGCCATGCCCATTTTGTTTTCCATTTGGATAGAGCAGAGAAGGGTTATAGCCTAGCTACGGTGCTGTCCTCTTCTCTCCTCCACTCTGGTGGGCTGTAGGTGGTCCCTCCACATGAAGACTTATAGTTTTGATGCGGATCCAGTCCTCAGAAGGGATGTGCTGGAACTGGAGAGAGTCCAAAGATGGGCAACGAAATTAAAAAGGGGATTGGAGGACCTCAATTACGAGGAACGACTGCAAGCGCTAAATGTATTCTCTCTGGAGAAGAGACACTTGAGAGGGGACATGGTAGCAATTTACAAATATCTCAATGGTGACCCCAGCGTAGGTAGAAAACTATTTAATCTCAGGGGGTGTAAGAGGACACGGAGCCACACAATGAGATTGGAGGAGAAGCAGTTTTATCTTAAAGTGGTTGTAAACCCTCCCTCCTGACTTTTAACTATAGGTAAGCCTAGAAGAAGGCTTACCTATAGGTAGTGGAAATATCTCCTAAACGTGCGCCGTTTAGGAGACATTTCACTTTTAATGCGCCGATGATGTAATCGGCGCATGCGATGTGAAGAAACGGACCTCAGTGCCGTTTCTTCCCCAGGCAAGTGCGGGAGTGACATCATGCGGCTCTGGCCAGTCACAGAGCCGGAGTCTGCAGCCCCTGGAAGGAAGAGAGGCGAAGATGGTTGCAGCCTGCACAGGGGACAGCGATGGATTCATTTGCAGGTAAGTGACACATAATGGGCTAGTATGCGATGCATACTAGCCCATTATGCTTTTAATTTGCAGGCTTTGCAGGGAGCAAAAGAGGAAGTAAAACCCAACAGGGTTTACTTCCTCTTTAAGCTACATAGGGGGTTTTCACTGTTGGGTCGATAAGGATGTGGAACTCTCTCCCACAATTGGTGGTGTCAGCGGGAAGTATGCATATTTTTAACACTCTTGGACGTGCATCTTAAAGAACACAACATACAGGGATATGGGAAATGATTATAGACACTGACACACACACCTACACAGGTTGAACTGGATGGACTATTGTCTTTATTCAACCTTACGAACTATGTATTGTACATGGAGGAGGCAAGCATACAACCTTGGCCAGGAGCACCTCAGAGAGGAGGCTTTGCTGGAATGGTCGCATGGATGGGAGAAGCCTACAGGAGCCCAGGAATAAGTTACGTATTACTCCTTATTCCTGAATAGTTTTTTTTTCTTCTGTTGGACTTTAAAATGCCTCTTAAGTTTTTGTCCACTTGTGTCCCAATTGGGAAATTTCCCTTCACTTAATGTTGTGTAGACACAACAGGAAATGAGAGGAATTCTCTTGAAAGTGACATTATGCACTGGAAGTAAGGTCCCATCATACCAGCTAATAAACATTTTTTTGCTGTAAATTCTAGCCCTACATTTTATTGTATTTTTATAGGGTATTTCTTCTACATTGCTCAATTTATATAAAGTCCTTACCTGGCCATTTTCTACACTGGACGTGATTGGCCGGGCATAGCCTGAGCTCTGTTATTTAACAATGAATACACTCCTTGCTCAAGAGGAACTCATGTTCCAGTTGCGGGTGAGCAGTTAGAATGACGTAACTGGCCATTATTCCCCAGATGAATTTTTGGTTGCAAGCCTTGATATTACAAGGACCATTGGACAAACACTGGACCTCATTCAGGCATAACACCGACTTGTAGCATTGTAAAAACACATAAGGAGCGAAACATTATCAAATAGAATATAGCAACTACATAATAATGAAATAATAAATTCTATCTATCTATGTGTGTGTGTGTATATATATATAAAAAGAGTGAAAAATTTAAGGGGATCTGAATACTTTCCGTCCCCACTGTATATACACATACATACATGTGTATGTATAATATATAAAAATTATATATATATATATATATATATATATATATATATATATATATATATATATATAATATATATAATTTTTATATATTATACATTTCGTTATATTAAAAAAAAAAAATATATATATATATATATATATATATATATATATATATATATATATATATATATATATATATATATATATATATATATATATATATATATTGTGTGTATGTGTATATACAGTGGGGACGGAAAGTATTCAGACCCCCTTAAATTTTTCACTCTTTTTTTATATTGCAGCCATTTGCTAAAATCATTTAAGTTCATTTATTTCCTCATTAATGTACACACAGCACCCCATATTGACAGAAATACACAGAATTGTTGACGTTTTTGCAGATTTATTAAAAAAGAAAAACTGAAATATCACATGGTCCTAAATATTCAGACCCTTTGCTCAGTATTTAGTAGAAGAACCCTTTTGATCTAATACAGCCATGAGTCTTTTTGGGAAAAATGCAGCAAGTTTTTCACACCTGGATTTGGGGATCCTCTGCCATTCCCCCTTGCAGATCCTCTCCAGTTCTGTCAGGTTGGATGGTAAACGTTGGTGGACAGCCATTTTTAGGTCTCTCCAGAGATGCTCAATTGGGTTTAAGTCAGGGCTCTGGCTGGGCCATTCAAGAACAGTCACGTAGTTGTTGTGAAGCCACTCCTTCGTTGTTTTAGCTGTGTGCTTAGAGTAATTGTCTTGTTGGAAGGTAAACCTTCGGCCCAGTCTGAGGTCCTGAGCACTCTGGAGAAGGTTTTTGCCCAGGATATCCCTGTACTTGGCCGCATTCATCTGTCCCTGCAGCTGAAAAACACCCCCACAGCATAATGCTGCCACCACCATGCTTCACTGTTGGGACTGTATTGGACAGGTGATGAGCAGTGTCTGGTTTTCTCCACACATACCGCTTAGAATTAAGGCCAAAAAGTTCTATCTTGGTCTCATCAGACCAGAGAATCTTATTTCTCACCATCTTGGAGTCCTTCAGGTGTTTTTTAGCAAACTCCATGCAGGCTTTCATGTGTCTTGCACTGAGGAGAGGCTTCCGTTGGGCCACTTTGCCATAAAGCCCTGACTGGTGGAGGGCTGCAGTGATGGTTGACTTTCTACAACTTTCTCCCATCTCCCGATTGCATCTCTGGAGCTCAGCCACAGCGATCTTTGGGTTCTTCTTTACCTCTCTCACCAAGGCTCTTCTCCCCCGATAGCTCAGTTTGGCCGGACGGCCAGCTCTAGGAAGGGTTCTGGTCATCCTAAACATCTTCCATTTAAGGATTATGGAGGGCACTGTGCTCTTAGGAACCTTAAGTGCAGCAGAATTTTTTTTGTAACCTTGGCCAGATCTGTGGCTTGCCACAATTCTGTCTCTGAGCTCTTCAGGCAGTTCCTTTGACCTCATGATTCTCATTTGCTCTGACATGCACTGTGAGCTGTAAGGTCTTATATAGACAGGTGTGTGGCTTTCCTAATCAAGTCCAATCAGTATAATCAAACACAGCTGGACTCAAATGAAGGTGTAGAACCATCTTAAGGATGATCAGAAGAAATGGACAGCACCTGAGTTAAATATATGAGTGTCACAGCAAAGGGTCTGAATGCTTAGGACCATGTGATATTTCAGTTTTTCTTTTATAATAAATCTGCAAAAATGTCAACAATTATGTGTTTTTCTGTCAATATGGGGTGCTGTGTGTACATTAATGAGGAAAAAAAATTAACTTAAATGATTTTAGCAAATGGCTGCAATATAACAAAGAGTGAAAAATTTAAGGGGGTCTGAATACTTTCCATCCCCACTGTATATATATTATATATATTGTGTATATGTGTGTTTTATATTCAAATAATAATAAAGTCACGCCTTCTCGACCCCCAGAGAAACACACAGCAGGCGTGTGGAGGTGCCGTTAATTCTTAATTTTATTGATAATTCATTCTTAATCAAATCATTCCTAAAGGCACCCTGACGGATATGCAACCACTGCATGCTGTTGTGTGCACCAAACTGCCTGGTGCCGCAGCAGATTTAAAAAAAGGGTTGGGATCTTCTTTCCCTGTGTTTCTCGCGGGTAGGGCAGCCCACTGAAATGAATGGGTTCTACGTGCAACATGCGTGGACCACAACAATAATACAGAAACAAATAGGCATTCAGTAACTGTAGACTCCACTTTCACAGGAAAAAAATAGCAAAAAATAAATAAATAATATAGCGTATACAATTGCTACACGAGGCATATTGTAATTAAATGTTATTAAAGACAACATTTCCTTTTCAATCTGCAGCTTTGTAATTTTCTGTACAATGCAATATGGCAACCTGGAGGCGTTCTGTACACAGATGGTATACAGAACGCCCCCCCCCCCCACAGATATGTAATTTCCTGCTTGTGTGATTGTCTCACTAATTTTCCCAGAAGGCTGCACTAAGATACAAGTCAGATTTCAGTCATCCCCTGCAACAATAATGCCATTTTTGGTGAGCTACTCCCCAATAGGAAATCACGTCTAAAAAGATGCAGACCCTGACACTTTCCTCATTAGAACCTTGCAGGTGCAGCAGCTGGTTGATAATTACAAAGTCACTCCTATTCACATTCACTCTGCACATGCACACAGACAAACAGCTATTACTTCAGAATAGCAAAAGGTAGGAATCTGCAAAAAAGATTGTTAAAACCCCTGCAATGTACAGAGATCACCCAGAGTGGGGTTGTTTTATTTTCTCAACAAAAGTGGAGTTACTCTTTAAAATTGTCGACTAGTATTTGCAGGAAACAATTTCTCTTTTTTTTTGTCTCTGAAATCATCCCTATTTACAGCTAGTCTTACTGAAACTGGCCATATACCAGGAGAATTTTGTTGTAAATGTATTTTTTAAGAAAGTTTGTTTGATTTTCTAATTATAAGTGAGATGATAAAGATCTCAACAACACTTTACAGTGAGCATGTTGAATATCTACTAAAACAGGTCAGCAATTGTCATTGCAAGCACACTGATGTCTTCTGGGTCCTGTGCCAAGCAGCTGAACACAGGGGGGTGCTTGCTCTGCATTGGCCGCCATTCACAGATTGTCTTGTATTTTTTTTTTCAGCCAATACAAGGTGTTCTCTGATTGGACGAGGTGATGATGCGGGGTGGTGATGTCATAATCTTCACCTGGTCCAGTCATTACACACCTTTATTTTGTATGTATACTTTGTACTCTGATAAAGTATGAAATGGGAACTCTCTATAGCCCAGTGCCCAACCTGAGTGTTTGGGGCCAAATGAGGCCCTCTGTCACTTATTTGGTGGCCCTAGCAGCCCCTGGAGGCAGGAGGCTGCATTTCTCAACCTCATTATTTCTTAGTGATGAAAAATATACTTTAAGCTGACTTCTAGTAGCCAAATGGTTTGGTTTATGACTTTCCGTCTATCTTACCTTTTACCATGCTGTCTATCTCTTTTTACAATTTTTTTCTTTTATATTTTACAACAGAATAATCTGAAATATCAAAAGAGGCTGTAGGGAGCACAAATGTAGAAGCATTGATTTGTAAGGGGGCTGTAATGGGGGCTGTAATAGCGGTGCTCCCTAGCTGTCTCATGTGATGTGTCTCCAGTCTACATGTCTTCTGAAACCTGTTCCTGTCTACAGGTCTCCTGAAACACATTCTATTCTAAAGATCTCTTGAAACATGTTCTATTCTACAGGTCTCCTGAAACATGTTCTTATCTACAGGTCTCTTGAAACATGCTCTAGTCTACTGATCTCCTTAAACATGTTCTACTCTACAGGCCTGCTAAGACATGTTCTTATCTACAGGCCTCCTGAAACATGCTCCTGTCTACAGGTCTCCTGAAACATGTTCTTGTCTACAGGTCTTCTGAAACATGTTCTTGTCTACAGGTCTCCTGAAACATGTTCTTATCTACAGGTCTCTTGAAACATGCTCTAGTCTACAGGTCTCCTTAAAGATGTTCTACTCTACAGGCCTGCTAAAGCATGTTCTTATCTACAGGTCTGGTCATGTCTACAGGTTTCGTGAAAAATGTTCTAGTCTACAAGTCTTCTGAAAGATGTTCTAGTTCACACATTTCGTGAAACACATTCCAGTCTACATGTCTCCTGAAACAACTCCTGAACCTGATAGCTTTTCAGGCGCAAAAACGTGCGAAAACGCATGTATTGTCCATCCCTTGAAGTCTGTGGGGCCAAAACTGTGCAAAACAGCTGCAAAAAAGCTCTTTCACCTTTTCGAGCTTTCACTGACTGAGCCTGGAGATGTGAACAGCATGTATATTGAAAGTAATAAGATTCCTATTGGGCAACATTGATGTGCATAGGCTTAGATGCAAAAACACAAGCAGAAGCATTCATTTGTAAAAGAGGGCTGTTCCCATTGGAAAAGTTATCCTCCTGTCTTGTTCTGGGGACAACTCTAACATATTAGACTTCCCCTCACTTTCTTTCTCTGTGACAATAGTAACCAGGGCAAACAGAGGAGAGTCTAACCCTTCCCTGTTCTATCCAACATGTAAAAAAAAAGGTTTTGCCTGGAAATACAATATAATGCTCTAGTATCTCTCACTACGTTATGTTCTTTGGTTCCTGGTGAAAATGGAACCTAGGACTTCAACACTTCAACCCGATATTCTTCTTATACTGTAGGGTCTTGGCTACCTGCTCCTTGGAATTCCATCACCCCAAATATAGATTCAGTTTTCGATATGGCGTTACTACTATAATATAAAAGTGACCATCCTCGTTATTTTGGCCTTAATGCTACAAAACTAGTAAACATACACTACGGCATATGTATCTGGGCAGGACTGAGCTTAGAAAAGCAGCTTTTTTTCCTCTGTAGCAAAGAAGGGGACTGATAAGAAAGAGCTTCTGGTAGAACTTTCAGTAAAACCTGCTGACACCAGCAAAACAAGCAAGAGGCAGAATACGCATAGTACAGGCTGTAACAGGGGTAACTAAGGAGCAAGGCATTTAAAGGGTCTGTCCACCCAAAACTAATATTCCAGTTTTGGTAGGTGCTGCAGGGTTGCCTGCCAAGTCCTTATATGGCTCAAGGTCTGCACACCTGCTGTGGCCATTACAAAGGATTCCAATTCTCCCTACTGAATTTTTTTATATTATATTGTTATATTTATATTATATGTGATACAGTATATTATTACTTGTGATATTACTGTATATTATATGCAATATAATATTATACTATATTATATTTTATTTGATATTTTTGATTGATATATTTATATAATATAATATCATATAATAAAATATAAATATTATATCACATTTATAAAATGTATTTATTTTATATTATATTATGTTATATGTTATATTTTATTATGTGATATTATATTATATTTTATATTACATTATATTTTATTTGAGGTTATATTATAAAATAACATCACATATAATATATTATCAAATATACTATAACATCACATAAAATGTTATATCTAATAACATATAATATCACATATAAAATATAACATATAATACAATATCACGTTATAATATACTTTATTATATGTAATATTATATTTTATATGATATATATCATATTTTATTATATGTGATATTATAATATATTGTATTTTATATTATATTTGATGTTATATTAGAACATATATAATATAATGTCACATATAATTAAATATAATATAACATCACATACAGTATAATATATCACATAAAATATAATAACAAATAAAATATAATATAATATCACATATAATATAATTTAGCATCACATAAAATATATAATATAATATTACATATAATAAATTATATAAGTATATGTTATATTTTATTATATGTTATAATGTATTATATTATATTTTATTATAATGGAAGTACACCCATTGTGGCCATTATGAAGGGTTTCCATATTATATTAGATATTCTATTTTATGTGATATTATATTTGATATTATCTTATATGTGATGTTACATTATAAGATAACCTCATATAAAATATAATATAAAATATAATATAACATAATAAAATATAACATATAATATAATAAAATACATTTTATAAATGTGATGATATAGTTGAAATTATATTATATTTTATTATACAGTATGTTATATTATAGTATTTTATATTATGTAATAATGGAAGTACACCCATTGTGGTCATTATGAAGGGTTTCCATATTCATAATAATAGTTTAATTGGCTTCCAGCCCCTTCTGCTTGGTATGCCTGTGTGGGGTTATTAAATTGTAAGCTCCTTCGGGAGATGAGAATGGATCAACGTTCTCTAAAAAAATGCAGAAAAAGTGTCAGAGGTAGATAAATGTTCACAGTGATCCTTTAATATAACGGCTATTGTTTCCCAGATTTAATGACGGACGTTTGACCGATGCCTCAGAAATTTTTCACTCTAATAACGCTTCCTATCGATTTGCCAGCCTCTCATCTGTCATCGAAACACAGGACCACATTCACATTTCTTTCCCATAACGCAAAAAAAGGGGTCTATATATACCAGCATAAACAGGCAAATTATTTTGGCTCCCCATACACACTGCAATCTGACCGTACAATCTCTCTACAACCAACTTTTTGGGATTTACCAAAACTATGTAATAAGAGGATCTACCTAAACTAGCCAATCAATTTGTACCCAATCAGGCAGGTCCTTGTACTACTATACTACATATACTACATACTTTTTTTGGCAGATCTAAATCACATTGTAACTTGTGTAGTAATGTTTAGGAAGAGCATATTGCTGCTTTTTGAACGGAAAAAAAAAAATTATAATGAATAATTATAATAATAATGAATAATGAAGCCTTAGCTTTGTGCTTATATTACATAGTTTGGGTAACTCTAATTGTACAGAGATTGTAGAATCAGATTGTATAGTGTATGGTCAGCCTTAGCGCTCCAGCTCTGTATATGTCTATTATTCTTCACATATCGTACAAAAAATTTCTAAACACCTCTGTTACAAATGCCGGATTACAACATACAACTTGTAATAATAATAAAAACCAAGAGGAACTAAAATATTTTGAAACATTGTTCTATGTCATGCATGCCTAGTGCAAGGTTTGTAAAATCTTAGATGACTTGTTCTCCGATTGTATAGAAAGTCAGTAAATTTTCTTACCTGTTGCCCTGCACTGAGGACGAACATGAAGTGATGAACATCAGCGGGGCAGTCGGTGGAGGAGTGTCTTGGCCCCTCCCACAAACACTTGGGATTGGCCCATTGAGTTTCACAACTTTTAAAAGGGGGAACAAAAAAGTGGAAGCTCAGATAAGACATCAGCTCTTGTAAACAGAGTAGCAATCGAAGGGTTAACCTTAAAAAAAAAATGATGCCGTCATTGTTATGGGTGGGTGAAATTTGGATGAACGATAAAGGAGAATGTTCTTTAAAGGATAAATCCACCCTTAGGATGTTCTTTTTTTAACTTGAATGTTTTGTGCTGATTAGGTAAAATTGGAAAAACAGCAATGTGTGCTTCACAGGTGTTTATTAATTTTTTTGCAGAATAATGTAGAAGTGACTTTTTGGTTGATATCATGATTTTTAAACCCTAAAAAAAGGTTGAATCCACCAGTAATGTGTCTGTGGTTACATAGCGAGCTATGGGAAAATCGTTTATATTCCTAACTGCAGCATTGGAACCGTACCGCGCTTCAAAACTTGGAGACAAGAACGTTGCTGCCTCTTTTATTTTAATATGTATATTATTATAGTACATTATTATAATGAGCAGTTCTAAATAATTGCCTTCCTCTGGATCAACTGTAGCTATAGGGAGGGTATATGGAGGTTTCCTGTTAATCTATAAACTGCTTGAAGACCGGGCCTGTTCTGAGACATTTTTTTGTTTACATGTAAAAATCTTTTTTTTTTTTTTTTTGCTAGAAAGTTAGTTAGAACCCCCAAACATTATATATATATATATATATATATATATATATATATATATATATATATATATATATATATATATATATATATATTAATTAAAGCAGAGGCCCTGGAGAATAAAATGGTCACAGTATTTTCACAGCATTTTTTCAAACGCAATTTTTTGGGAAAAAATACACTTTCATTTTTTTATTATTCTTTTTTATTTTAATACAAAAAGAAAAAAAAAAAAAATATATATATATATATATATATATATATATATATATATATATATATATATATATATATATATATAGTGTAAGTATTCATACCCCTTGAAATTTTCCACATTTTGTCATGTTACAACCAAAAACGTAAATGTATTTTATTTTATGTGATAGACCAACACAAAGTGGCACATAATTGTGAAGTGGAAGGAAAATGCTAAATGGTTTTCAAACTTTTTTACAAATAAATATGTGAAAAGTGTGGCGTGCATTTGTGTTTAGCCCCCTTTACTCTGATATCCCTAACTAAAGTCTAGTGGAACCAATTGCCTTCAGAAGTCATCTAATTAATAAATAGAGTTCACCTGTGTCATGTAATCTCAGTATAAATACAGCTGTTCTGTGAAGTCCTCAGAGGTTTGTTAGAGAACCTTAGTGAACAAATGGTATCATGAAGGCCAAGGAACACACCAGGTCAGGGGTAAAGTTGTGGAGAATTTTAAAGTAGGGTAGGTTGTAAAAAACTATCCCAAGCTTTGAACATCTCAGGGAGCACTGTTCAATCCATCATCCGAAAATGGAAAGAGTATGGTACAACTGCAAATCTACCAAGACATGGCTGTCCACCTAAACTGACAGGCCGGGCAAGGAGAGCATTCATCAGAGAAGCAGCCAAGAGGTCCATGGTAACTCTGGAGGAGCTGCAGAGATCCACAGCTCAGGTGGGAGAATCTGTCCACAGGACAACTATTAGTCGTGCTCTCCACAAATCTGGCCTTTATGGAAGAGTGGCAAGAAGAAAGACATTGTTGAAAGAAAACCATAAGAAGTCCTGTTTGCGAGACACAGCAAACATGTGGAAGAAGGTGTTCTGGTCATATGAGACCAAAATTGAACTTTTTGGCTTAAAAGCAAAATGCTATGTGTGGTGGAAAACTAACTCTGCACATCACCCTGAACACACCAGTCCCACCATGAAACGTGGTGGTGGCAGCATCATGCTGTGGGGATGCTTTTCTTCAGTAGGGAGAGGGAAGCTGTTCAGAGTTGATGGGAAGATTCATGGAGCCAAATACAGGGCAATCAGAAGAAAACCTGTTAGAGTCTTCAAAAGACTTAAGACTGGGGCCGAGGTTCACCTTCCAGCAGGACAACGACCCTAAACATACAGCCAGAGCTACAATGGAATGGTTTAGATTAGGGCTGTGGAAATTAAAGATTAATTCCTTGATTAATCGATTGTTTTTGATCGATCAAAATTCTTTTGATCGGTACTCACCTCTCCGGCGGCTTCCGTGTCTTCAGGGAGTTCCGCCTGCCTCCGTCTGCTAACGAAGGGAAGGGGGGAGAAGTCCGGTGATGTCGAAGTTCTGATTGAACGTAACGCGTACGGGGAGGAGCTATGCATGATGTCACCCACTGCTGCCCTACGGAACTAACACGATTGTCGGCTTTACATGCTGTGTTTTTATCATCTTTATCTGAGTAGTTTGTGTTTGAACACAAAATATAAATCTTATACTTAAGCGTTGAGCACTTAGATCTTTTCTTTCTACCCATGACCTGGTGTCCTTGCTGAGATCTAAGGAGACGTGAGAGAAGTTTATGGTCCATGTTAACCCTTTTGATACCCGCTTGCATGACCACCTGTTTGCACAGGGGTCCATGCCATAAGGTGAGAGTGATTAGTTAGACCGGAGGTGGAGGGATTGTCGCGCTACTGTGGAAAAAAAAAATTACTTACGTTAGTGCTACAGTTTGAATTTAAAACGTATTTGTGTGAACTGTGACGTTAAGTCATGAATTGTGGAAACTAACTAGTGTCAGGTGATTGTATATAGTGTATACCACATTTACCACTGACTAATGCAGAGTTGCAATGCAAGGAGATCAGCTAAAAGTAGTTGGATCTGTATGTGCGTTATAATTAATCGAAATTAGTCGATTCATCGATTAAAAGAAAAATTGATTAGTCGAACACGAAAATTTTAATCTGTAACAGCCCTAGTTTAGATCAAAGAATATTCATGTGTTAGAATGGCCCAGGCAAAGTCCAGACTTAAATCCAATTGAAAATCTGTGACAAGTCTTGAAAATTACTGTCCACAGACGCTCTCCATCCAATCTGACAGAGTTTGAGGTATTTTGCAAAGAAGAATGGGCAACAAAAATTTCACTCTCTAGATGTACAAAGCTGGTAGAGACATCCCCAAAAGACTTGCAGCTGTAATTGCAGTGAAAGGGGGTTCTACAAAGTATTGACACACTTTTAAGATATTTATTTGTAAAAAAATGTGAAAAGCATTTATCATTTTCCTTCCACTTCACAATTATGAGCCACTTTGTGTTGGTCTATCACATAAAATCCAAATAAATCTATATATGTTTTTGGTTGTAACATGACAAAATGTGGAACATTTCAAGGGGTATGAATACTTTTTTAAGGCACTATATGTGTGCGCGACCTACGTATGCATTCGCCCCTGTGCAAGAGCACAGGTAGACAAGGGCGCTTTAAAAAACATTTAGATTTTTTTTTTATTTTATTTTACTCTACAAATCTACTAGAAGCAGAACCCCAGGAATGACCAGTTTTTTTATTTTGTTACAAGGCCTTGGCCAGAAGGGGACAGCTTCCAATTTCTTGGGGTCGGCGTCCACTCCTTCAGCCGAGACAATGTGCCAGAGATAGACTACTTATAGAACTGATACTTTTCGAACTGCATCTGCCACTGTCATTATATTCTACAGGGTCTCTGCTTTCAGTAAATTATAGGGCTTTATGTAATTTTTCTAGCAAAAAATGCAGAGTCTAATGTGTGTGAAACCATATGAAAAGGGACCCCCCCCTCCTGTACTGCGGGGCATTTTTCAGAGAACACAGAATTACTGTACTGGCAAAGGGTGCTTTATTGCTGGTGGGTGGCTTATGTTGCTGCGGTGGGGGGGGGGATCTATTGTTGCTGGGAGAATCTATTGTTTTGGGGCAGGTCTGTTGTCACTAGCTGCTTGAGGGTCTATTGTTGCTGGATGCTGGGGGGTCTACTGTTGCTGATGGGGGTTTATTTTTTCTTGGGTAGACCTATTGTTGCTGGTGGAGGCATTTTGTTGCTGAGATGCTTGGGCAGGCTGGAGGGTATATTGCTGGTGGGGGAGCTATTGTTTCTGGGAGGAGGGCTTAGGTTGCTGGGTAGGAGATATATTGTTGCTGATAGGGGATCTGCTAGTGTAAAGGGAGGGATCTACTGTTTTGAGGCAAGTCTATTGTTGCTGGCTGCTTGAGGGTCTGTTGTTTCTGGCTTTTTGGGATCTACTGTTGCTTGGGTGGATCTATTGTTGCTAGTGGGGATATTTTGTTGCTGGGGTGCTTGGGCATGCTGAAGGGTATATTATTGCTGAGGAGGGTATCTATTGTTGCTGTGAAGGTATCCACTGGTGTACGAGGGGGGGGGGGGGGGTTGGGGTCTGTTGTTGCTGGGGGGATATCTACTGTTTTAGGGAAACCCCGTTGTCTCTGGCTGCTCGAGGGTCCCTGGCTGATGGGGGGTATGCTGTTGCTTGGGTGGATATATTGTTGCTGGTGGGGGTATTTTGTTGCTGGGGTGCTTGGGCATGCTGGAGTGTCTTTCATTGGTGGTGGACAATCTATTGTTGGTGGGAGGAGGGCTTATGTTGCTCAGGGAGGTCTACTGTTTCTGGGGGGATCTACTGGTGCGGGTGGAGTGTAATTTTGCTGGGGTGAAGCTACTGTTTTGGGGGAGGTCTATTGTTGCTGGTTGCTTGAGGGTCTTTTGATCCTGGCTGCTGGGAGATCTTCTGTTGCTGATGGGGGTCTATTGTTGTTTGGGTGGATCTACTGTTTCTGGCAGGGGATATATTGTTGCTGGTGGAGGTATTTTGCTGCTGGGGAGCTTGGGCATGCTGGAAGGTCTAGGGTCTATTATTAGGGAATCTATTGTTGCTCAGCTTATGTTGCTGGGGGGGTGGTGGGATTTATTGTGGCTGGGGGCGAAATCTACTGGTGCGAGGAAAACGTTTTGTTGCTTGGTTGGAATCTACTGTTTTGGAGGTGGTCTATTGTCGCCGGCTGCTTGAGGGTTTATTGATGCTGGCTGCTGGGGGATTTACTGTTGCTGATGAGGGTCTATTGCAATGTGGATATATGGTTGCTGGTGTGTGGTCTATTGGTGCTGGTGGGGTGTATTTTGCTGCTGAGGGGGTCTATTGTTGTTGGGGAGGTTGGTAGAAGAGTAGGAGGCAGAGACAGTGATTGACTTGGGGGAAGCGGGGAGTACCCGCTCCCATTCTCTGAGAAAAAATACCCTGCTGTACGGTATTTAGGTAAACAATGATGCCATTGGCACGTATCCTCCATGGTGGTTCTCAGTTTCCCATGTCATGTTTTTTCGAGCTTGCCTATTAGCCCTACAGATGGCCAAAAATGACTTTCAAGATTGGCTTCACATGGATTTTTCCATAGACATACTGTAGTCCCGAAAGTTTGGATTCACCGAGCTCCGGACAAATTTAATATAGCTTGATTCACTCATCAGTAGAAGTGACCAAGCAGCCAAGAACCAAGCAGCGTCAGACTGATCTATATCTGGTGAATGGAGCAGGTATATCAGGAAACCTCAGATAGCTCTCTTTATATTCTCCCCGTGTCATTCCATTATCAGCTCCAACTTCTCACCATCTGGGACATACAAAGACACCAGATAGGACTTCTATCATGGCATCAAACGGCTGACTTCAACTATTTGACTGCAAATGTCTTTATATGGAAATCCAAGGGATAAGGTAATCGACAACAAAAGCTCTCAGATTGTGTTAAACTTCATCTTTTGGTTTCTTTGTGTTTAATAGAGGTTTTTCGGGCTGCTGTAAAGCCACCCAATCATTTCTACATACATACAGATGATACCTCCCTATTCTGGTCCAAGCCTCTGCCCCCGAGGTCCCAGGGGTTCACCCTGCTTACCATTGGTTGTGTGCAGTGACAGCTTTCTGGTGGGATAGCTCAGGTGGTCTCAGACTGGGACCTGAATATGCATTAGCTCATCCCTAATGACATTAGTTCCCCACTCTTCTCCGGGCAGTGTAAACCCAGACGTGCTCATCTCTGAGCACTTCTGGATTCACAGCTGTCAAAATCCTGGCTGGAAAGGACTGGCTACAGACTATGCTTGGTCAGTTGGAGGGGAGGACACAGGAAACATCAGGGATCTAACAGATCCTCTGATGTCTTTATAAAGAGAATTCGGCTGCACCCCACCGCCGGTCCAACAGTATTTATTGAAGACTGTAAGTAACCACCACCAGGACACAGACAATAAGTACAGGTTGACGCGTTTCACACAGACTGTGTGAAACGCGTCAACCTGTGTCTACTTATTGTGTCCTGGTGGGGATTACTCACAATACTACAATAAATACTACGGGACCGGCAGTGGTGTGCAGCTGAATTCTTACTGTCTCTACTATTATGGAAGCGAGACCACCAAGTCCAATTGGATAGTACACCCACCTGGAGCAGCGTTTCTATCATGTAGGGGGCTTGTTAGCCCCCTTTGGCAATAAGGTTAAACGTAAAAATAAATAAATGTATTTATTGAAAAAGTGTTACATTTAAAATATAGTAAATAAAATGAAAGCACCCCCATTGTCCAACACAAACATACAGTATACAAGTGTATGTGTGTAAAGGTGAACCCCTTTAAGGCCTCATTCACATGCAATACAACATACAATCGCTTCTCCTCTCGGTCAATCGGGTCTCAGGACGGGAGGTGAAGCAGGAAGACAATAGCGAATATTAATTCGCTATTGTCACACAACTGGGTGGGCTCAGGGCGCAGTGCTATGCACCCGATCCCACCCTTTTTTGAAGCCAATTAGAGCAGGGGTCTTCAAACTATGGCCCTCCAGTTGTTCAGGAACTACAATTCCCATCATGCCTAGTCATGTCTGTGAATGTCAGAGTTTTACAAAGCCTCATGGGATGTGTAGTTCCGCAACAGCTGGAGGGCCGTAGTTTGAGGATCCCTGAATTAGAGCCTCAGGCTCTAATCATGTGCTTAAAAAAAACAAAAAACATTGAAATCCATGCGTCTGGTGCCCTGCATATAGATTAGGGGGCTGTACGAATGAATGGGGGGGCAGCCCCTGCGCCCTGCATGTAGATTAGGGGGCCAGGCGCATGGATGGGGGAGCAGCCCCTGCGCCCTGCATGTAGATTAGGGGGCCAGGCGCATAGATTAGGGGGGGCGGCCCCTGCGCCCCTAATGGAGTGGCCGCTACTGTTACACAATATCATATTTTATAACTGGTGGTTAGTGGTGGCACGCTACTGCAAAGCAACAAAGAGAAGGGGGCCCTAGGTCTGCTGAGGTATGAGATTATTTTTTGGAATTTTTTTAGGGAGGTGTCACAATGCACTATGGTGAAAATTTACTAAAACTGGAGCACACAGAATCTGGTGCAGCTGTACATCATAACCAATCAGTTTGTAACTTCAGCTTGTTCAGTTAGGCCCCTTTAAGGCTGGGTTCACACTTATGCGAATTGGAGGTGGGTTTCTCCACCTCCAATTCACATGACCGTCTTTCCAGGGCGGCTGTGGCCCGCACTCGAAAAGGGTCCTGTGTGTCTTTAGCTCAGTTTCAGGTAGGAATTCAGGCAAAAAATTCGGACCTGATTCACACCTGAAATGGAAAACAGGGACGCACCGGACCCCTTGCTGCGAGCTACGACCGCAGCTAGTGTGAACCTGGCCTCACACATGCGGTCCGTTTTTTATGAATGATGATGCATCTCTATGGAAAAATGGATGATCATCCATTTACATTAGTTTACATCCGCATTTGTCAACATCTGTTTTTTTTAAATGGATCAAAGCCCTATTTTTCTTCCATTAAAAAAACTAATCGGATGCAAAACAGATGTAAACTGACAAACGGTCCGTTTTTCATCCGTTTTTACATTGGTAGTGGATGTAAAAAAAAAAAACCTGATAAATACTTCATCCATTTTGATGTGACGGATGAAATGAAATGTCTGCATGTGTTAAAGGGGTCTTGGGGTCCTTTCACACGGGCGCCTCCTCCTGAAGGACTTGCTCAGCAGGGGGGAT